>NC_029790.2:59727415-59754355 GCF_000816755.2 Arachis ipaensis | reverse complement strand
TCAGCAGGAGGCTTAGTATAACTCATGAAGACAGCTGAGGAAGCCTAAAACCTCATAGACATTGTAACAAACAACCAGTACTTCTATGGTCATCAAAGGCAATGCCAACCAGCTCAAAGGATACTATTTTAAGCTGGAAGGTGTGGATACTATTTTGGCACAAAACAAAGTGATGCATCAATAGATTCAGCAATAAATGGAGATGATGGCCAAGAGGATTAATGGTCTTCAAATTGTAGCAGTGAACACTACAAATCAACCACCAGCTGGGTGGCGGCAGAATGAAGAAATCTATGAAGAACAGCAGCCATAGCAAGTTAACTCTATGCACAACCAAGGTGCTGGTCAGAATGAATTTCACCCCAATTCTAACTTCTATCCACCCCACAACCCATCAACTAACCAAAATAATTTCTACCAACCATCTTCATCTCACACTCAACCACAATCACCCCAAGAGTCCCAAAGAATCTCCAATCTGGAGATGATGATCGAGAAGATGATGAAACATCAAGAGCTAGCTAATAAAAACCATGAAGCTTCATTGAGAAACCTGGAAAGATAAATAGGCCAATTGTCTAAACAGCCAGAGAAACCAACCAATACCTTCCCCAGTGATACCATTCCAAATCCCAAAGAAGAATGCAAAGCAATCCAACTCAGGAGTGGAAGAACATTGGAGGATGACAAGATTGGCAGTAAGAAAAAAAAGTGGCAATTGAAGAAAAGAACCATGAAGAGCTCAAGAAGAAAGATGAAGAACCACAAGCTTCAAAGAAGGGGAAGCAAGTTATTAGGAACCTTCACAAGAACAGAGGAAAGAAGTGAAGCCTTACACTCCTCCTCTGCCATACCCTCAAAGATTGCAAAAGTAGCTAAAGGATCAACAGTTCCCCAATTTTTTAGAAGTTTTTAAGAAGCTGGAGATCAACATCCCACTTGTTGAAGCATTTGAGCAGATGCCTCTATATGCTAAGTTCCTCAAATAGCTCATCAACAAAAAGAGAAGCTGGATTGAAAAGAAAATAGTGTTCTTAACCCAAGAGTGCAGTGCAGTAATCCAAAAAGGCCTCCCACAAAAACTCAAAGAACCTGGGAGTTTTTTCCTGCCTAGCACCATTGGCAATATATTCATTGATAAGGCATTGTGTGATTTAGGATCATGTATCAATCTAATGCTCTTATCTATGATGAGAAAGTTGTCCATAGAAGTAGTGAAACCTATAAGGATGACCTTGCAACTTGCTGACAAATCAATGGTAACCCCTAATGGAGTGGTCGAGAATCTCTTGGTCAAGGTGGATAAGTTCATATTCCCAGCAGATTTTGTGATCTTAGATCTAGATGAAGAGGGAGGTGACTCTATCATATTGGGAAGACCTTTCCTAGCCATAGCCAGGGTCATCATTGATGTGGAAAAAGGAGAAATGACTCTGAGAGCACATGATGAGAAGATCATTCTGAATGTCTTTAAGGAAATGCAACATACTGTTGAAGAGAAAAGCTGCATGAGAGTTGAAGAGGAAGATTTGGACTAGAAGTAAAGGCCCAAAGAGGCACTCATCAACTCACCTTTGAAGCAAAAGACAGACAGTGAAGAAGAACAAAAGGCTGAGAAGGGACTGTAGGAAGAGGTTGAGAATTTGATCATTTGGAAGAAAGCCCCTCACATAATTCCTGCCGCCAAAAAAGAAGGGCCATCAAAGAAAGGAAAGAAGAGCAAGAAAAAGGTTCTAAAAGGGTGGAAAAACAAAAAAATCCCAACTGAAGGATTTTCAAAGGGGGACAAAGTGAAACTAATCTACCAACAGTTGGAGACATGCTCACAAAATGATGATTATTACACTGTCAACAAAATACTCTCACTGGAACACATATAGATTGTTCACCAAAGTACAGGAAGAAGACTCACAGTGAGAGGGGACAAGCTGAGGCACCATAATCATCAGCCACCCTAACAAAGAACCAATGTCAAGCTAGTGATAGTAAAAGAGCGCTCCATGGGAGGCAGCCCATGATTTAAAATTCTTGCTGTTATTTTAATTTCAATAACCAATGGTTTTTCTAGCATAAATTTGAGTTCTCATGGGCAAATTTGATAGTTGCATATACTGTTTTAAAGCATATGTCTGATTCCTAAGTTTGGTGTGCCTAAAGGCACTCTAAAATGAATTTTCAAGCATGATGATCATATACCCATCTTAGGATATATACTTATTCATTTTATTAGAGTATATAGCCAAACACTAAGTTTGGTGTTCTACATATGCTATGAATTTCAAGAAAGTCACTTTTGCTCAAAGAGTCAAGTTCATGAAATGATAAATCATATCTTGCATCATTCTTGTGAATTTATTTTGCAAAGGTAGAAAATAAAATGTCCCTTGTAATGAATATACTAACCATGACACAAAATTAATTGGGTTTCATATGAATCACTTGGCACAAAACAAGTTTGGTGTTCACCAATATTTTGTTCAACTTCAAAGGGGCATAGTTAGTTATTCATAAATAAGGAACATATAGCAATTTCTATTTTTATTTTTCTCTACTTTTCTTGCTGACCGCCACTTCTCAAGAATCAGATTTTGTTGCTTAGTGTTGTTTAGATTTAAATGGATATGTATGAAGAAAACTGAAGAAAGGACAATACCATGCCATTTACGGTTGTCCCACGGAAAATGTAGGTCACATGTGCATGGTTGGGAGGCACAAATCTGCAAGAATCAATACCTTGGAGACCGAGCCCTATGACCAATGAAGAGGTGATCTTTGTCCTCATCCATCTCTACATGCACACCGTTCATTCCCACTCTCTCAGCAACACCTTCATCAATTCTTCATCAATCTTCACCCTTCATTTGAAGGTGACCGAACCACCATTGTCTTTAGCTTGCCTTAATAAGTCATATCCTTGCTATAAATTGGCTAGTAATGTTTCCTGAGCTTACACATCTTTGCCTTGTTAATATAATCTTTTCATGCAATATCTTCCAATCAAGAACATCACATTGTGCCCACTTCCATTCTTCTTCATCCTAAGCTGTGCTATATCCGAAATCTTCTTCTCACACCTCATTGCACCCCCATTCAAATTGCCCCATCAAGCTCCAGAAGAAAAAAAGGAAAGCAACCAGTTGAAACTGAGCCACCCACCTATGATGACAAGAGATTTAAGTCTCAATTCCATAAGTCACGATATCATTGGTTGATGAAGCAAAAGAAGTCATCATAGAAATTGGTTTCAGATTAAAAGAAGGAGAATACCCATCATAAGAAGGATAATCGAACAGAGAAGATGGAAACTCCTATGTGAGCCCCTTACAGACATAAGTGCAACTATGATACGGGAGTTTTATGCAAATACTGTAAGGCCAAGCAAAACCAGCCCTCCCTACAAGAGATATGTTAGGGGGGTTGATGTGGATTTCAGCCCATCATGTATCATGAGAGTCTTGCAAATAAGAGTGATACCTTTGGAGAACCCAGCTTTGATAAAAGAATAAAAGGTGAGAATAATCCTGATGAGCTACTAAATGGTTTATGCTTGGAAGGCAAAGACTAGAAAAGGGATTCAGATGGGGAACCAAGCTACTTGAAGAGGATTGATCTTATACCTGAGGCCAAACATTGGTATGAGATAGTAAAAAGATCCATACTCTCCACTGGAAATACATCAGAGGTCACAATAAAGAGAACAATTCTGACATACTGCATACTCAAAGGAGGAAAAATCAATATCCCACAACTCATAGCAGACAGCATCCAAGAGATGGCTGAGGACAGTGGAAAATCAAGCAGACTTGGTCACCCAAGTACCATTTTGAGGCTATGCAATAGAGTAGGGGTACTCTTTGAGGATGCAGATACAGATTGGGTAAAGGGAGGCAGAGGAATCACCAAGCAAAGGATGGAAGGTGCCACTAACACTAATACTCAGCAAGAGAGAAGATCCCAAGGAAGAAGAGGGAGACCATAAATGGAAGAGGGACAAGCTTCAAACACACTGGATTTAAGCCAAATTCAGAGTGCAATTGAAGAGATGTCTCAGCAATATATGAGAGCACAGGAACAATAACAAGAGTAATACTTGAGGCCACAGGAACAGTACTTGAGAGCCCAGGAGCAACAGGAGAATTGGCAGTTGAAGATGATGGAGCAACAAGAAAACTTCCAGCTCAAGATTTTGGATGAGCAGAGAGAATTCCAATCAAGAACTCTGGATTGGCAGAGGGAACAATTGGCACACTTTCAAGAATCATTCGATAAATTTTCCCAACAACAAGCCAAGCAAGAGGAGTACATCCAAAATCTTTATCAATAGAAGAATATATACAACACAGCCGGAGAGCAGAGGTATATAGACAGGGTTGATTATGACATAAAGACCCAATCAAAGCTAAACTATATAGTCTGCAGCATGGCAATAGTGAATTGAGAAATCAAACCATTCATCCAATGTCAGGAATTAGTAGACAAGCAACGAGCAAGAGCGCGAGGAAATATAGAAAGAATGGAACAAAGGTTGAAGGATGTTAGACTCTGGGATCAAGTAGACCACTCTTGGCCTCAGGGCTGCACTACTGAAAAATAACAAGAAACAACGAAGAAGAGGAAGCAGGAGCCATAGAAGAAAGGAGAGTCTAGCAAAGGAAAACGACACAAAAATTAGAGATGGTGGAATTCCTTTCATAATCTTAGTAAATAAGGAAGATGCATATTTGCAATTGATATGCCTTCCAAGTTCCTATTTCATGCAATTTTATGATTCTATGTTCTGCACTTTTATGCTTTGAATAAGTTTTGCATTTGGTCTTCCGTTTTTCTTAATTTGAAAAATAAGTGATCTAGTATAAGTGTCTGTTTTATTTTTATCCCACTTGAATCTATGTCTTGTTTCCCTCTACATGAATAAGAGAAAATGTTGAAACAGAAAGTAATTGTCCAATGTGGTAGGAGTAAAAATAAAGTTCAGTGGTGGTAATTGCTTGATTAGATGATAAGCTCAACAATAAAAGCTGCAGGATAGAATGTCTCTTGTAGTGTGAACTTAGTTGCTCTTGTAAAGCCTTCAATTAATAAGTATCCTGGAAAAAGAGAAAAAGTAAGAAGGAAAGAAAGAAAAGCCAAGAATTGGCAGTAAAAATGGAAGAAATAAATAATAAGGCTAGACACCAATGGCTTGGACCTTAGGACATATTCTTGTGGTGCTTTTTGTACTAGGATCTGCTTGGACAATTAGGTTCTGAGGATTCTTTTAAAACTTGGCAACTTGGATTAACTAATCCAGGATTACCAGCTGAAATTCCATTATCAAGAGCAACCTAGTTACAAAGCATTTAGTCACCCAAAGAGGTGCTGAGCATCAATGTTCCTAAGAAGAATTGTGAGCCAAGTGTCTGTAGTGAAGATGTGATGAGAAAAATTGATCCAAAAGGCTGCTGCAACACTTGACACTGAGCTACCATTAAGAAATAAGTTTCTGAAGCAAAAGAAAGAAGGAAAAATCTAACAGGGATCAATAATAGAACAAGGCATTATAGCAGCAACTGTAGTTAATCCTCAAAGGGACATTTCACATTTGGAAGCTGATAATAATTGAGCTGCATTCTGTCTACATAAAAACCCTTGAACCAAATTCAATTATCTGCTGAATAAGGACATATATGCTTTTCTATTTTCTTTCATTTCTTTTCATGTTTTAGTGCTTGCTTGGGGACAAGCAAGATTTAAGTTTGGTGTCGTGATGACAAGTCATCTTATGCTAGTTTCACAAGCATTTTTCATTTGTTTCACTAGGTTTTATGCACTTTCTTGCACAATAAGTTGTTTGGAGTGGAATTTTATGATTATTTTGATTCAATCAAACATCATTTATTTTATACAAAATCATGAGATTTATGTAGGAATTAAGTGATTATTATGAATGATGCAAAAACCTTGTGATTTTGGTGATACTTTGATTGCTTGTTTGGTTGATTTTAGGTGAGAAAATAAAGAGAAAGAGAAGCACTGTAGAATAACGTTGCGTTCAAATGAAGAACGCCACGCTCACCTGTGACGCGCACGCGTATGGGACGCTTAAGCGCCAGGGAAGAATCTTCAAAGACCCACGCGTATACGTGCATGACACGTACGCGTGGGAGTGGTTAGCGCTCATTTTCAAAGAGAGCGCTACGTTCAGTAAGCCAGCATTTTCGGGCATATTCAAGTTTGGAAGCAAAGTTTTGCAAACGACACACACGCGTGCTTGACGCGCACGCATCAATGGAGCACCTAGGACAAAGCACACGCACACGTGGCTGGCGCTGAAGCCTGACTTTGACATTTGGCCACCCACGCGCACGCGCAGAGGACGCGCACGCGTGGGCAGCGTTCGTTAAGCAAACGTTGCACTCAATAAGAGAACGGTATCAACGACGCGAATGCGTGAATATGGCGCGCAAGCATGTTTGGAACTAAGGTTGATAGTGACGCGCACGCGTACGTGAAGCGTACGCGTCGATGAGCAAAAAGCACAAAAGGAGGCGGACGCGTAGGTGACACGCACGCGTGGGTGAATGAACGCTGCACTCACTTTGAGAACGCAACGTTCCCCTGGAAGCTGCAATAAATTGCCATTCTGATCCACTTCATAAAAGGCCAAAAAGCCCACTCCAAGTACGGGATGCCAGAATTGGAAAGTGTATAAATAGATAGGAATTTGATTTCATTAGGGAACTCTCTTTTAGTTTTCCTTTCAGAATTTTAGAAATGAGATCAGATCTGAGTTTTCTTTTCTATTTGCTTTATCTTTGCTGCAACTTTTATTTTCTCTTTTGGATCTTTTGACTTTGGATTGAAGAATTCTTCTGAATTCCTTCATCGTGGAGTTCCTTTTATTTTTCCTTTGATAGTTTTATGAATTGGAGATCTGATCATAGTTTACTTCCTGTTTTTCATTTCTTCTGCAATTTCTTCTTTTCTATTTTGTTAAGAGAGCAATTGAGATTTTAGTTTCCTTTCTATTTCGTTATTGTTCTGCAATTTCTCATTTCTGTTTTGATACTAAAATCCTTATTGATCTATTTTTTAAATTTTGTCATCTGAGAGTTCTTTAGTTTACTACACTTTACATTTTCCAGTTCTGTTTTGATTTCCATTACCCAAATCCTTTTATTCTTCATGCAATTTAAGTTTCCTGGCAATTTAGATTCAGTAATTTAAATTACTTGCACTTTAAGTTTCAGTTATTTACCTTTCCTGTAATTTAAGTTTCAGCTCTTTTAATTTCTTGCACTTTAAGTTTCTGCAATTTACTTCTTCTGCACTTTAAGATTCGGTCAATTTCCATTCTGCACTTTAGTTTCCTTGCAATTTCACTTCTGTTAATCGAATTTCACCCCAAATCATCAAATATTCGCTTAACTAAATTCATCACCATACTAAAGTTGCTCAATCCATCAATCCCTGTGGGATCGACCTCACTCCTGTGAGTTATTACTACTTGATGCGACCCGGTACACTTGCCGGTGAGTTTGTGTGGAATTGTTTTTCCATCATCAGTGGCTAAAGTTGTCGTGTCCGACCTGTTAGAGCTAGTGCTACTGATCCTTGATCACCGGAGGGTGGTGGTACCTACAAGAGACTCTGATGCTTAAGTTAGAATGGGCTTTGAGCATGAATTTTGTGTCGAATCAGAGTATGAGTTATACATGGGTGCTCCAGTGTATTTATAGTGGTGTGGGCTGACCTTTCTAGATAAGATAAGTTAGTTATCTTATGTTATCTTTTTTATTAAAGTCATCTTATCTTTTAGGCCAACCGCCTTTGAAGTGGGTTGTGTCCCTCTGTTTGGGCCTACTTGGGCCTTTATAGCGATTTGGCCGAGCTCTTTAAGGAGAGGTCGGCGGTGATCTAACCTTAAGAGGTCGGAAGTTCCTGTATGAAGTCAGCTCGGGTCGCATAGCTCGACGCGGGGTATGAACAGTGCCCCTGCTTGGGCTCGATCTTACTAATAAACCCTAATTTTGTGGTTTATATTGTGCTTATCTTAGGAGATTTTATAATCTTTTCCTACATTTATTCAATGAAATAGCATGGTTTTGTAATTCTCCCTTAAATTGTGCTTAAGTGTAAAAACATGCTTTTTAGGCCCTTAAATTGGTGATTTTAATAAACTTTAATTCCATTCGATGCCTTGATGTGTTTGTTGAGTGATTTCAGGTTCATAAGGCAAGTATTGGATGGAAGAAATGAGGAGAAAAGCATACAAAGTGGAGAATGCATGAGGAAACAAGGATTGGGAATAATTCAATGGGCGCGCACGCGTACAAGGCGCGCGCACGCAGAAATGGCATCGCATGGCGACGCGTACGCGTACATGGCACGTACGCACGGATGAGAAAATGGCCAAGCAACGCACACGCGCACATGGCACGTACGCGTCGATACTCGCACGTGACCCACTTAAAGGAAAAATGCTGGGGGTGATTTCTGAGCTTCCCAGGCCCAAATCCATCTTGTTTCTGAGTGTATATCATGCAGAATTGAAGCCTAAGCAAGGGGGAGCAATTAGTTAGTCAACATGAGCCTTTAGTTAGTTTTTTAGAAAGAGAAGCTCCCTCTTGTCTCTAGAATTAGGTTAGGATTAGGTTAATCTCTAGTAGATTTTGCATTAATTGCTTGATTTCATCTTGTTTCCTTTACAATTCCTTATTTTTACATCTTGTTTCTCTTAGTTGTAGTGTTAATTTCTCATTTTGCCCTCTTTTATGTGATGACACTTGTTGGATCTTAATTTCTTTTAATGCAATTTTATGTTTCCATATCTCTTTTATGTTTATCTTCATTGTTATTGTTGATTTCTTGCTTATGTTAGTTATGGGTTTCATTAATTCTTGCATTTTGTGATGTTTACTTTTATTGCACATTAGGTGTTTGATAGAATATTTCATATAGTTTTTGAGTAGTTTTCCTTACTCTTGGCCTAGGCTAAGGGCATTGAGTGGTCTCGAGTCATTGGGCTCTCATTGAATTGGTGATTGGAGAACCCTTGGGGATCAATTTCATAACCATTGACTCTAGCCTACTACTAAGTTAATTAGTAGCTAAGTTGGGACTTATGAATTGATGTTGATCAAGCCGTTTGATGTACTCCAAGCCTAGGAGTAGACATTATGTACTTAAGGCTTTAGTGAGTAGACCTAATGAGCTTGGTTCCTTATAATTATCAATATTTGATTTGTTGACAAGGATGGTAATCTCAATTACCTATGTCTTAGCCAAGAGTTCTTTACCTTGCTTTCTTTAATTACTTGCTTGATTTACTATTCTTGCTCCTCTTATAAATCAAACCTCTTGTCTTCATAGCCAATAATTGACCACTTTATTACAATTCCTTGTGAGACGACCCAGAGTCTAAATACTTCGGTTAATTTTCATTGGGGTTTGTACTTGTGACAAAACTAAAATTTTAATTTGATGCGAGAGTTGTTTGTTGGTTTGGAGCTATGCTTACAATGAAGTTCTTATCTCTGTGAGAAGAAAATCTAGACCGACGACGATTCTAGCTATCCAATTAATGACGATTCTAGGTTAACGTGGACTCTAACGTTGGGAAGCAAAAGAGAAGCCAACGTTAGTGACACTCACCTTTGTCACTAACGTTGGCCAAGCTACAATGAGCCACGTTAGTTGCCACGTTAACTTAGTTAACGTGGAAGCTAACGTGGAGAAAGCAAACAATCGCCAACGTTAGTGACACTCACCTTTGTCACTAACGTTGGAATGAGCCACGATGAGCCACTATGAGCCAGTTAACTTCCACGTTAACCTAGTTAACGTGGAAGCTAATGTTGAGGATAGGATGACGAGCCAACGTTAGTGACACTCACCTTTGTCACTAACGTTGGAGATGGCTATCATTACCACGTTAGAAGCCACATTAACTTAGTTAATGTGGACTCTAACGTGGGAAGTAGGGACACCTTGGAACGTTAGTGAAAAAGGTAAGTGTCACTAACGTTCTCGAAGAATTGGCAAGCCTACGTTAAGAGCCACGTTAACTAAGTTAACGTGAACTCTAACGTAGGGAGGGAGGACTCTCAACGTTATTGGAAAAGGTGAGTCCCAATAACGTGTGCGAAGGACCAAGAGGCAACGATAGTGGTCACGTTGGTGCCACTAACGTTGAAGTTAACTTGGATCATCCCTGGGTGAGGAATGTTAGTGAAAAAGGTGGTTGTCACTAACGTTCTCGAACCCACACTCTCACTTAACGTTAATGTCACTAACGTCCTGAGCTAAAGACCCTTCCTACTTCACACTTTCTCTCTGCAAGTAAAGCTAAGCCCACTGCAGAAGATAACTGCTTCAAACTCAAGATCCAAAGGCCCATATCCAAGACTTGAAGAATCAACTAGAAGATCAGAAGAGTAGTATATATAGGGGTAGTTTTGAATCAGGAAATAAATTTTGAGGAGTGAGGGAAAATTGAGAATTACTCTCTGTATAATTTACTTTCTCTGCACTTCTAGTTCTAGTTTTCATGATGTATTCTCCATCTTTGTTTTCCATTTCCAGAGCTATGAACAACTAAACCCCTTTCATTGGGTTAGGGAGCTCTATTGTAATTTGATAGATCAATACTAATTTACCCATTCTCTTTAATTTCTGCAATTTACTTTCATGAGCATCTTCCCCATTCCCATTTACAATTCTGTAATTTACTTTCCGTCATTTACTTTCAGCTCTTTACTTCCAGCATTTACATTTTCTGCTATTTACTTTTCCGCCATTTAATTTCCTACAACTCTCAAACCAAATTCTGCTTCGCTCAACTAGAACATTCCTCTAATTAAAGTTGCTTGACCAATCAATCCCTGTGGGATTCGACCTCACTCTATTGTGAGTTTTTACTTGACGAGAATTCGGTATACTTGCCGAAGGAAAATTGTTGAGAGACAAGTTTCCGTGCTATCAAGTTTATGGTGCTGTTGCCGGGGATTGATTTTGTATCAACAATGACTAAATTGGAGGATAACTAGATTGAGCATTTTTCTTTTGTTTGTTTTAAATTTCTGTTTGAGTTAATTACTTTTAGTTTTAGTTATTTTCCTCCCTTCCCGCCTACT
Organism: Arachis ipaensis; assembly: GCF_000816755.2. NCBI lineage: Eukaryota > Viridiplantae > Streptophyta > Magnoliopsida > Fabales > Fabaceae > Arachis > Arachis ipaensis. Next base: position 59,743,241 of record NC_029790.2, on the reverse strand, counting down.
CCTTTTTCATAGTTATTTACCATTCAGTTCACTAACCCACTAACTGTTTGATATATTGCATCACTCACACAAACAGCAATTTTAACAAGAGTACTTTCTGCATCTTTTTCCTTGCTTGTGCCTTGTTGGTTGTATGACAAGGAGAAGAAGCGGGGCTTCAACTTCCTTTGATTCTGAACCCGAGAGGACCTTCCTTAGATTAAGGAGGGAAGCAAGAGGAAAGAGAGTAGTTGGTGCTGAGGAAGAGGAGGATTACTTTGAACCGGACATGGATGAAAACCTGGAGATCCATCATGAAGAAGAGGCTCACAACCATGGTAGAGAAGGTCCAGCGCATCAGGTTGGACAAGAGAGAAGAGTTTTGGGTTCTTACATCAACCCAAACCCAGGAAACTGTGGAAGCAGCATCCAAAGGCCAACCATACATGCCAACAACTTTGAACTAAAGGCACATCTCATCACCCTTGTTCAGAACAATTGTTCATTCGGAGGAAGTGTCCAAGAAGACCCCAATCAACATCTAACCACCTTCCTGAGGATATGTGATACTGTGAAGTCTAATGGTGTTCATCCTGACACCTATAGACTACTTCTGTTCCCTTTCTCACTTAAGGATAAGGCATCTAAATGGCTGGAATCCTTTCCAAAGGAGAGTTTAGCAACCTGGGAAGATGTGGTAAAGGTGCTCACCAGATATGTTCAATGAATGGGTGCAACTACACATTTTCTATGAAGGCCTCTCTTATGAATCAAAGAAGGCAGTAGACCATTCATCCGGGGGATCTCTGAACAAGAAGAAGACCATTGAAGAAGCCATAGATGTCATTGAGACTGTAGCGGAGAATGACTACTTCCATACTTCTGAAAGAGGCAACACTAGAGGAGTGATGGAGCTAAACAATGTGGATGCATTGCTGGCTGAAAACAAGCTTATTACCAAGCAGCTAGCTGACCTCACCAAGAAGATGGAGAGGAACCAAGTGGCAGCAATCACCACCTCATCAGCAACCCAAGAGGGAGTAAATGCTGAGCCAGAGGAGGAGCAAGAACAAGCCAACTACATTGGAAACTCACCTAGGCAGACCCATGATCAATACTCCAAAACCTACAACCCTGGATGGAGGAATCACCCAAACTTTGGGTGTGGAAATCAACAAGATCAAAGCCAAGTTCAGAGATGTCACAACCACAACAACAATGTAGCTCACCAACATTCCACACAGAGATCATATCAACACCATCCTAACAACACCTCTCCACATCCATACCAAAACCAAAATGACCCAACTCACCCATCCACTCTCAACTCACCATCATCTGAAGATAGACTCTCCAAAATTGAGACTCTGCTTGAGGGCATATGCAAAGAGATTCAAGATAATAAGGTATTCAAAGAGGAGGTGCGAGCTAGTATCAAGAACCAGGGAGACACCATCAAGAGGCTGGAATTTCAAGTGGGATACTTATCTGAAAAGATTCCCAAACCTACTGATAGCTTCCCAAGTGACACAGAGAAAAATCCGAGAGGTGAAGCAAAGAAAGTCAGTTGGGAAGATTGTAAGATGGTTACTATAAGTAATAAGAAGACTGAGGAAAAGCAAAACAAGCAATTAGAACAACTTGGAGAGACATCAGCAGAGAAACAGGAAAAAGATCACCAAGAACCCAAAATTTAACAAAAAGAGCTGACACAGAAGGAGCTGCTGAAATTCTATGCACCGTTTCCCCAATTACTCGATGGTGCTGTAGAGAAGAGAATATACTCAAGGTTTCTTGACCTGTTTGCATCCCTCCATGTAAACATACCATTCATTAAGGCCCTCCAACAAATGCCCTCATATATTAAGTATATGAAGGAGCTGCTGACCAGGAAAAGCTCACTCAAGAGAGGACAAACAATAGTGATAAATAAGGAGTGCAGTGCTCTCATTCAACCAGAGTTGCCTATAAAAAGGAAGGACCCAGGGAGTTTTCATATCCCCTGTGCCATAGGAGAAACAATGTTTGATAAAGCACTCTGCGATTTGGGAGCAAGCATCAACTTAATGCCTTTATCCCTTATGAAAAGGCTGCAGATCAATGAGATAATACCCATAGATGTAGTTATCAAGCTGGCTGACAAAACTCAAAAACAAGCAGTAGGAGTGGTTGAAAATGTGTTGGTGAAGGTGGGAAAATACTTTATTCCCACAGACTTTGTCATCTTGGACATGGAAGAAAGTCACACTCACCCAATCATATTGGAAAGACCGTTCTTAGCTACAGCCAGAGCACTCATAGATGTGGAGCGAGGGGAGCTAATTTTGAGGATCCATGATGAACAACTCCGCTTCAATGTCTTCAAACTCTCACAAGAAATAGATCATAATGAGATACTGAGGGAGGAAGCAAGCACCGAAGCACAACCAACACCCCTGGGAAACCACTGCGTTGAAGAACAAGGCAATCAGCAGCCGTCACAGCTCAAGGAAAATAAGGAGGAACCTAAACCACCAGAGTCATATGAGACCAGTAACAAAATTCCCTTAGAAGAGGAGGTCACAAAGAGCAAGGCAACATCAAAAGGGACAAAGAAGAAGGCACCAAGGAGGTGGAGAAACAAGAAGATCCCTACAGAGGACTTCTCTCCAAGGGATAAAGTAATCTCAGCTTACTTCCCAGATATTCCACCTCATCTCCCTACTATCCCATCTCAGTTACCTAAGGTCTTTACCATCAATAGAGTTCTTTCCTTAGAACATGTGGAGATCCTTGATGAAGCCAATGGATATAGGTCTATTGCAAGAGGGAAAGATCTGAAGCATTACCAACCACCATGACAAAGGCAAAACGTCAAGCTAGTGACGCTAAAGAAGCGCTTCATGGGAGGCAACCCATGTTTTATATGCTTTTAGATTAGTTAATAATGCAAGGTTCATGAATTTCAAATCAACTTGATATGCACTTGCATGAGTCATTATGTACAACATATAGTGAGGAACAAGTTTGGTGTTCAAGGCACACTAAGAGAACATACATGTAACCCACATAATGTCACTCTTAGGGGCCTTAAACAAATCTTTTACATCACATGGCACCAAACTAAGTTTGGTGTTGCAAATGTTGCACACATGGATGTTGAGTTAGTCAGTTAGTTTGCTCTAATGAATGGCACTTAGTTAGTTAAAACAAAAACTTTAAAAAGTAGTTATTCTTTTAATTTTGCCGCCACGTTCCACACATTTTTTTAATCACATTTTTTGTATTTTGTAGGAGAGAAGAAAGGGGTATTGAGTGGACAATTAATTGAAAGGAGAAGTTTTGGCCACTTCATGAAGGGGGAGTACACACTTGTCTTCAAGGGGAATACATTGGAAAATGTGGAAATGCAATATTGGAAGAAGGATACTCTTGGAGACCGAACCAATTCCCTTTATAAAGTTGATGATCCTTGTCCTCTTCCCATGATAAACCCCAGCACCATCCTCAGACTGTGCACGAAGGCCAAGGTTGTCTTCGAGGATAGCAACCCAGATTGGTTAAATCCTGGGAGGCTAATTACGTTTCAGCGTCTAACTCATGTGACACCAGCACAACAACAAAGAAGACCTCACATAGGAAATCCAAAACCAAAAGGAGGAGCTCACCAAGAAGAGTCTCATCAGAAAGAACACCAACAAAGAGAATATTATGACCCAACCAACATAAACCTGAATCACATTCATGGAGCCATTGAGGAACTAGCAAGGAGTTATATGGAGGGACAAGAACAACAACTGCATGTTCAAGCTCAAAGGATGGATCGTCAAGAAGAGCTACTTTCTAATTGGATGAATCAACAGGGGGAGTGGCAGAAACAGCAAATGGAACATTATTACTAGCTCACTCAAGCCATCAATCAAGTGTCTGAAAGGCAAGAGCGTCAAGATAAGCGCCTTCAAGAACTCAACCAACACCAGCTAGCTCAGACAAAGGCATTCAATGAGTTTAGTGTACTTAATGAAGGACGGTAACTACATAGGGAGGAGTTCAACATAAACACTCAAGCCAAGTTGAACTACATGTCTAGTCATATGCATAATCTACACTATGTCATCCCTACATATGATGAGGTCCAAAAAGATTTTGTAGAACAAGAAGAAAGAAAGGTGAAACAGTAGAAGGAAACACTGAAAAAGAAGATGGAATATGCTGGTTTTTGGAAGAAGTTGATTGGAAAAGGCAAGGGAAGTGGGAGTACAAGCACTCAAGAGAAACACAAAGAAGACAAGCAAGAGGAAGAGCATGGGCAACCCCATGAGTAAAAGGTGGTGGAGTTCCCTCTTTGTTCCATCTTTTTCAAGCATTAAATAAGGAAAATCATGTATGAAATAGGACATGCTTCCATGATAGTTTAGGATTTTCAATTCTGTTTTTAGTATTCTACTTGCCTAGGTCTATGATTACTAGTCAAGTTGCCTGTTTTCAATTCCATCTTGCTTATTGTGTTGCTTGTCTCCTTTTGAATCAAATAAAAAGAGAATGTTTGTTATCAAAGACCAGAGTGGAGTCCATATTGTGGAGTAAGTTCCTTAGTGTGTGATGTGGTCATAAGTTAGCTAAGTTGATTCACCAACAAGGGTGGGAAGACAACTATCTGTCCTGAATCATATGCTTGAAACACACCCCATGAGACTAGCTAAATAACATGATCCTAATAAGAAAAAGGGGAAAAGAACAATAAGAGTTGAAAAAGAAAGAAAAGTTAATAAAGAATAAGGCTAGGTACCAAGGGTTTGAAACTTGAGAGATGTGTCTGTGGTGCTCCTGTACCAAGGATCTGCTTGGATGGATAAGTTCGTAGGAGTGCTTCATCACTTGGTAACTTGGGTTAATTAACCCGAGATTATCAACTGAAAATCCACTATCAAGAGCAACCTTGCTACAGAACATTTAGTAACCCAAAGAGGTGCTGTACACCAAGGTCTCAAGAAAGGAAATAACAAACCATGTGCCTGTGGTGTGTATGCATGGGGGAAAGAGACTTGAGGGAGTAAGTTCTTAGGGGTGTCTTAACACCTAGCACCTTGAACCAACTGGTTCGGGAGTGCTGGCTGAAAGCTTATCTTAAAGAGTCGCCCCCTCACAGAGCACTTAGCCTAAGAACACAAATAAGCCTTGAAAACAATAAAAGGATCAATGAATAAGATTCTCATAGGGTGCAATCAAGTGAGTATTCCAGGACATGATAAAGGTCTGAAAGCCAGTGAAGGAATGAACCTAATTTGCTATGCATGAAACTACCATAAAACCAAGGATATGACCTCCACAATAATGACTCATTCCTCTTGGCATTCCATTCATCATTCTCTTGTTCCAGTACTTGCTTAGGGACAAGCAAGCTTTAAGTTTGGTGTTGTGATGCCAGGGCATTTTGGCCAGTTTCACTGACCTTTTTCTTTACTGTTTTAGGGTAGTTTCATGCATTTTCTTAGGAAATAAGCAAGTTTTGGGCAGAATTTCACTTACATCTTGATTTAAGCATACATTGTGCACTTTATATGATTTCATGAGAATTTTGCATGAATTAGATGACAAATTGGATGATGCATGTCTCATGATGTGGATTAGAACTTTGATGCACTTTATTGCTTGATTTCAGGACAAAGGAAGCAAGAAAGAGCTACGTTAGCAGCCACGTTAGTCTAACCAACGTGACCAGCAACGTGGAATGGGAGCTAGCTTGCAACGTTAATGAGAAAATTAATCGCCAATAACATCCTCGAAAGCCATCATAGCCCACATTAAGAGTCACGTTAACTAATTTAACGTGAACTCTAACGTAGAAGAAAGAAATAAGGCCAACGTTAGTGACACTCACCTTTGTCACTAACTTTGGACCAAGCTCATAAGTGGCCACGTTAAGAGCCACGTTAACTCAGTTAACATGGACTCTAACGTTGGGAAGCAAAAGAGAAGCCAACGTTAGTGACACTCACCTTTGTCACTAACATTGGCCAAGCTACAATGAGCCACGTTAGTTGCCAGGTTAACTTAGTTAACGTGGAAGCTAACGTGGAGAAAACAAACAATCGCCAACGTTAGTGACACTCACCTTTGTCACTAACGTTGGAATGAGCCACGATGAGCCACTATGAGCCAGTTAACTTCCACGTTAACCTAGTTAACGTGGAAGCTAACGTTGAGGATAGGATGATGAGCCAACGTTAGTGACACTCACCTTTGTCAATAACATTGGAGATGGCTATCATTACCACGTTAGAAGCCACGTTAACTTAGTTAACGTGGACTCTAACGTGGGAAGTAGGGGCACCTTGGAACGTTAGTGACAAAGGTAAGTGTCACTAACATTCTCGAAGAATTGGCAAGCCTACGTTAAGAGCCACGTTAACTAAGTTAACGTGAACTCTAACGTAGGGAGGGAGGACTCTCAACGTTATTGGAAAAGTTGAGTCCCAATAACATGTGCGAAGGACCAAGAGGCAACGTTAGTGGTCACGTTGGTGCCACTAACGTTGAAGTTAACTTGGATCATCCCTGGGTGAGGAACGTTAGTGAAAAAGGTGATTGTCACTAACGTTCTCGACCCCACACTCTCACTTAACATTAACGTCACTAACGTCCTGAGCTAAAGACCCTTCCTATTTCACACTTTCTCTCTGCAAGTAAAGCTAAGCCCACTGCAGAAGATAACTGCTTCAAACTCAAGATCCAAAGGCCCAAATCCAAGACTTGAAGAATCAACTAGAAGATCAGAAGAGTAGTATATATAGGGGTAGTTTTGAATCAGGAAATAACTTTTGAGGAGTGAGGGGAAATTGAGAATTACTCTCTGTATAATTTACTTTCTCTGCACTTCTAGTTCTAGTTTTCATGATGTATTCTCCATCTTTGTTTTCCATTTCCAGAGCTATGAACAACTAAACCCCTTTCATTGGGTCAGGGAGCTCTGCTGTAATTTGATGGATCAATACTAATTTTCATTACTCTTCTTCTATCTTTTCTCTTGATTTTACTAGAAAGCTTTCAATCTTCATCCAATTGGGTAGTTATCTTGGAAAAGAAGCTATTCATACTTGGATCTCTTCTGAACCTTGGAAGAGGAATGAAGAGATCATGCTAGAAATGCTTTTTCATGTTGGACCAAATTGGGTTTGGTTGGGTATGGTGACTATAATCTTACCAACACTTGATTTGGGAATGCATGTGGTATAATCAGTGACCATACTTCATCTCTTCTCATGAGCAATTGACCAAGGAATTGGCTATTGATCAAGATTTGAGAGATTGAATTACCAAGGAATTGGAATTCGATCACTTAAGATTGCCAAGGAGATCAATGAATGCATTGATTGAGGAAGAGATGAAAATGAACTTGATCCGGAGAATGCAACATCTCCTAAGCCCAATGAATCCCCATTTCTGATTTACCCATTCTCTTTAATTTCTACAATTTACTTTCGTGAGCATCTTCCCCATTCCCATTTACAATTCTGCAATTTACTTTCCGTCATTTACTTTCAGCTCTTTACTTCCAGCGTTTACATTTTCTGCTATTTACTTTCCCGCCATTTAATTTCCTGCAACTCTCAAACCAAATTCTGCTTCGCTCAACTAGAACATTCCTCTAATTAAAGTTGCTTGACCAATCAATCCCTGTGGGATTTGACCTCACTCTATTGTGAGTTTTTACTTGACGACAATTCGGTATACTTGCCAAAGGAAAAATGTTGAGAGACAAGTTTCTGTGCTATCAATTATCCAGTACAACATTCAAGTGGGTAAAATTCATTTCTATACGCTTTGCTTTCGCACTTGAATATGGGTTGCTTGAGAATGATGGTCAACTTAGAGCCCATTGTGGAGTTACGAGTAGGGGAGAGTTGTGTAGTGGATGGAGACATCCTGATAGGTTCACTATGGTTGCATGTTCAACGTTTTATCGCAAGGGCGGATGTAGTGCTTAATTGCTTGGGTCTGGGAGGATTATTTGGTGCTCACATGGGAATTTGGATAACTCACCACCCAGATGGAATTGTCTTGATCAACTAGAAGATGGGTGTGAAGATAAGATATGGGACCCTGGATCACAACATGAAGACCAATTTTGGGAGCTCATATCTTGGGAAGAACCTCACCCAAACTTGGTAAAGATGGTTGGAAATTCTGACAACCGACTGAAGAGCAAGCACTCTTGGAGGTTCAAGAATGAATACAAGCATAAGCCACCTTGACAAGGAGCCTCCCAAAATGTCCAACTTAAGGACTTAAACTAAAAGTGCTTGGTGGGAGACACCCCACCATGGTAAACTCTTTCCGTTCTCTTGTAGATATAATGAATGAATGAATTGAGCGCCATTGTATGTAGCTTCTTTACTCCTTAGTATATTTTGTTTTGATTGCTAAGTTGTTTACTGGTGCACGAAATTGTGATCACACTTTTCACAACTCCGCACAACTAACCAGCAAGTGCACTGGGTCGTCCAAGTAATACCTTACGTGAGTAAGGGTCGATTGATGAGAGGACTTTTGACGGTTTAGAAATTCACAAATGAAGTCTCGTTGCAAGTATAGTTTCTAAACCAACAATAATCCTTTCATACAAAAGATTGTTTGTCACAAGTGCAAACCCCTAAATTTATAAACCCGAAGTATTCAAACCCCGGGTCGTTCTCCCTAGGAATTGCAATAAAGTGTCTTGTTTTTGGTTATGAGTTATGTTTGGGGTTTTTGATAAGAGACATGAAATGTAAATGGCAATGAAAATAAACTAATAACTAAAAAGACCTTGGCGAAGTTTGGTGGTCAAGGATCTCTATCCTAATCACTAACCACAACATGAGAATTGGCAAGGATCAACCCCACTAAGTCATCCTCTAACTAATAAAGGAAAGTCAAGTGAGCTATGTCAATCCAAGACCATAAGTCCTAGTTCTCCACCAAATCAATTAGTGAGATCTAGCGTTAACGGCTCCCAATCGTCAATCACTTGGACATTAGTAACTCAAGAATTTCTATGTTACCTTACCAAGCCAAGAGCATAAAATTCTACTCTAAAATCCAACGAAGCAATTTATCAAACACTTGGAAGGCATAAAAGGAAAACATAGTAAAATTGCAAGGAAAGTAAATCTACACTACTCAATTGCAAGGAATTAAACAACAATAAAATCAAATGAACAATAAAAGAACATGAATCATAAATTGCATTAAAGGAAAATGGAAGAACAAAGGTGCATCAACATAAAAGTAGAGAATTACAAGAATTAAATGCTAAATTAGAGAGAGGAGATGTAGAAGAAGAAGAAATTACAAAAGAAAAGTGAATCAAAGCATGAATTAAACCTAGATCTAAGAACTAAACCTAATCCTAATTCCTAATTCTAGAGAGAAGAGGGAGCTTCTCTCTCTAGAAAACTAACTAAAGGTTCATGTTCGCTAAAACTAATTGCTCCCCCTTTGCTTGGACTTCAATTCTGCATGAAATACACTCAGAAACAAGTTGGATTTGGGCATGGGCAGCTCAGAAATCGCCCCAGCATTTTGCCTTTAAGTGGGCCACGTGAGAGTATCGACGCGTACGCGCCATGTGCGCGTGCGCGTCGATTGGCAAATTCTTCATCTGCGCGGACGCGTCATGTACGCGTGCGCCTCTCTATGCGAAACCACTTCTGCACGTGCGCGCCTTATACGCGTGCGCTTCGATTGATGCACTCCCAATCTTTGTTTCTTCATGCATTCTCCCTTTTGCATGCTTTTCTCCTCATTTCTTCCATCCAATACTTGCCTGAAATCACTCAACAGACACATCAAGGCATCGAATGGAATTAAAGTAAATCAAAATCACCAATTTAAGGGCCTAAAAAGCATGTTTTTACACTTAAGCTTGTAATTCAAGGGAGAATTACAAAATCATGCTATTTCATTGAATAAATGTGGGAAGAGGTGGTAAAATCCCCTAAAATAACACTACAAGAAAAATACCCATTCAGCCACACTTTTTTTAAGCTACATTTGAAAAGCGTAGCCTATTCTATGAATAGGCTACGCTTTTTTCCGTGTTGCCTTTTTATAAGAGAAAAGGATACACAATTATAGCATCATTTAAAAAGTGTAGCCTTAAATATTATAGAAATCACTTATAAAGCGTAGCCTTATCTTAAGAGCTATGGGCTCACTTTTTACATAAAAAAAAGCGCTTTTGAAGCGTAGCCTATTTGTCATGTTTCAGGTGTGCTTTAAACATGTTGTCTAATGTAAAAACACCAAATAAATACTTAGTAAAATTTTTTCGCCCTCTTCGTATCCATTCAGCTTCACGCACGCACTCTCATCCTCCCTCAACTCACACACACGAAAGAGAAAAAATCAGAAAGGGGGAGCATAGGAAGAAGAAGAGAAGAAGAGAGGAGAGGGGAAGGAAGGAAGGAAGGAAAGAAAGGATGACACCGCCTAGGGCTCCGCCGCCGTCGTTTTCGTTATCGAGCGCCAGGGAAAGAAAGCTCGAGGAAGAGAGAAAACGCGAGGGAGTAGAGAAGAAGGGGGGTGCTCGGTCGCCGCTGAAACTCCACCGCCACTGCTAGGGCTTGTTGCCTTCGCTGTTCTGCCACCGTCGGGCAGCTGTTCCGCTGCCAAGGAGCTCGAAGGGAGTACCCCGTGTCACCAGGTAAATTCTCTGTTCTGTATCCTTTCTTTCTCACTCATTCTCTAACTCGAGGGCCCTCGATCCCCTCGTTCACTAATGTTTGCTCTCCAGTACTGTTTCGTAGCTCTTCGCCATAGTCCGTCGTCGTGTTTGTTGCCAACTCGCCGTCTTCGAAGGTAAATGCTCTATTCGTGGCTCACTGTAATAGTTTCGTTTTTTTGCTCTGTTCATAAGGGTTATTGATCTTTGAATTATTCTTGAATGATTCTTTTCAATTTTTCATTCATTGATTAATTGATTGTTGATTAGCTCTTACTGCTGTTTGTGATTATTCATTGTAAATATGCTACTGTCCTGCTGTTTTTTATGATTTTGTGGCTTAATTGTGAATAGATTGTTCTGTTTGTGATTAATTATTTCATCCTATATTATTGTTAGTTAACTGGTTTTAATTTTGTTCCTGGGGTTTGAGTTTCTTCTCCAAAGTCACCGGGTTGCCTTCTCTGCCTCTCTCTTGGTCCAGAGATTCCGTCTCCACAGGTTTTTTATTACTATTGTATTTTAATTAAGGAGATTGAGGTGGATGTAATATAATTGATTGAGGTGCGTGATATATTTGATTAATGTGAATGAAGAATACTAGGTTGAGTTGAATTGAATTAAATCATGGATAAGAGCATGTTAGCTGGTTTGGAATCACTTCCAGAAGGTGGCACTGGCAGAATCAACAGGTTTGGACCAAAAGCAAATAAACAACTAGGTCATAAATCAAAGGAAGATAGACACTGGAAACCTCTGAAGACATGCAGTTCATGGTGATGGATGGCCTTCATGCTTATCAGAAAGCAACCCTCTATATGGATCCTCATTACTTGCCTGATCCTCACTACCGTCTAGCTCCATGATCAACACCTCTTAATTAACTGTAAGCTAAGCTATCACCTTCTTTATATTTTTAACCTCTTAATTAGGGTTTCTTTGTTATTATGTCGCATAATATCATAAAAATTACCGTAATTTCTAAAATGGCACTCAAGATTATGACTTTTTTAGAATTGTTGTTCGCCTGTTCTTATTTATTAAGGAAAAAAAAGTCTGATGTATAAATATCTCATGTTAACAAGTTTAAAAAAAGGTTAACCCGGGTTTTGGCAAAATTTGACCATACATGAAAAATTAAAAAATATATTTGAAAATAGGTTTAAGAATGTTGTTTCGTATTTGATTGTTAACTCGTAGTGACACATATTCAGTTTTTATAAGCCACTACAGCAGTACAGCTACAATAATAATAATAAGGGAATTTGCATCTTTAATTTTGTTCATTTTTGTCATTCTATTTATCTTATTATTCTTGATAAGACCTTTTAATCTGTTAATGAAAATATAGCGCACATCTATATATAACTAGCTAAATTCCTATATTTTCAGAAATTGGACCAAGTCTGGGAGAAGTGGGGTTTAAGGGAAGCATCAAATAGTAATTGATTTATGGTGGTGGACTTTTGTGTTAGAGATCGTTTTTGTTAGAAGTACTTTTGATCCCTTTTATAGTATTTATGTATAGTGCTACTAGTTGGTTATAACTTATAACATAAGGCATGTCAACTCATGTGAGCATTGGATGTACTATAATTGTGTGATATATTTTGATCCTTTTTACAGTTCCCTTCACTCTATCTATTAACTAATTCCATGTGTTTTAATTTAAGCTTCATGTTCCTAACTTTTTCTATCCCTAACTAGAGTCCTCATCTTATTTTTAAGCATTACATTGTGTTGTTATCTAAGGTTACGTAATGGTAAGTTTTCTATCTATTGGCAGGTGGACAATTTGAAGGCCAAGTTACATGAGAAGTTGGATCAATCTTTAAAAGACATTCAACTAAAGCCTAAAGAAATAAAAGATGCATCAGTAGACCTTACTCCTTTTGATTCTGCTCATGAGGTTAGTAGTGGTGACTGGTTTCTAGCTGTTAGTTGTCTTTTTCCCCCTCTCCCCAATCCATCCCGTTAGTTGTTCACCATTTCCAAAGAGCGTAAATGATGACACTAATAAGTAATATCAGGAACCAGAGTCTTTATCAACCAAAACAAGATAGAAGAACGTGCAGGGCTAGGGTATGATCTTATCCTGTGCTTCATTTTCTGTCTCTCATAGTTAAATCTTCTTCTAGAAGGGTCACCAAGTTATGATCTTATCCGGTTGTCATGTGCGTCCTGTGATTTTTAGAACCATGGATATCATGAAGCTTCAAAGATTGCCTCCACCTGAGAATCTTTCAAGGATGAACACCTCGAGATTTGGTGATAGACCGCTCTGGTTTAAACCCTTCACTGTTGTCAAAGTTGGAGAATAGAGCTTTGGGTCAGGCTTGGTTATGGATGACACACTTGCTGAGAAGAAAAGAGAGCTTTACCAGGCAGTGGAAGGTATCCCATTTTAACAATATTCGATCTACTTTTTCTTTTTCTTTTTAGGGGCAACGACACGCGCACCAACTTCGTGATTCATCTCCGCAACGAACAGCAAGTCAAAGTGGTCATAGATGAGGATCTCCCAAAGGGGCAGAGCATAGGGCCTTCACTCTCAAAGGCTATTGAAAGTTCACATGTATCTATTGTTGTTTTCTCACAAGACTATGCTTCCAGCGAGTGGTGCTTGTATGAATTGGTCAAGATATTAGAGACCAGGAAATAAAAAGGACATGAAGTTCTCCCGATTTTTTATAAAATACAAAAATTATTATTTCGATTAAAAATAAGTCAGTCGGTTTAATATGGCAGTTGAGTTGTGTGTGAAACTCTTATTCTCTCCAATTTAGATTTCTTTCAGCAAAAGAATAAGTATATCTAGTATGCTTTTTAATTCTGGTTTATTTTCATATTATGCTAGGGGTGATGCTGATCTTATTAAGCATATAGTCAAATATGTTCTGCAAATAAAGAATTACCCGTAGCAAATCCAAGGCTTGAGGCGAGGAATCTTGTGACTTGACTTAATTTGCTAAATTATACTTATTTCATGAATTCACAAATCATAACATAACATTGTGTCTCCGTCTGTCTCCCTCATGAATTCACAGACAGTAGAGAGAGGGCAAGGAACAGAGGAATAGCCAAAGCACCAGGGAGCAAAAACAGGAGCGTTCTTCAAGTTTTTGGCTCTTCATCAATCATAGCACCAAGAGAAAGAGAATGATGGCCAAGGAGGGAGCTGACTGAAGCTTAAGAGGGAGCTGCGTTCCACTCACCCAACTGTTCTTCGAGTTTCTTTGCTAGGTGAGGACAGCGACTTCATCTTCGAGTTTCATAGTTAGATATTGATTTTAGCTGTATGTGGTGATTAAATGGCAGAAACCTTTCCATTGAGTATGCTTATTCTCAAATAAGTTAGGCTACATAATATATTTATTGACCAGTCAGCTGCTTGATTCTTGGATCTGTATGTGAATGATTGTTGCTTTCTTAATCAGTAGTTTACTTTGTAGTGGTAAATGGTAATGTTCTAATAAACAAAAATCAAGTACTAATGGGGACTATTATTCATTTGTCTAGAGTAGTTTACTGATTTCATGTTAATTATTTTTGTTGCATGTGGATTATATATGCTGCAGTATTTTCGTGGTTCATGGCAATTTATCAACTATTGTCAACTATTGAGCTTCATGTTCCTAAATATTCCTATCATTGAATTCAGCATTTCAAAGTTTGTTCTTTCTCTAAGACCGTGTCAACTGGAGTTAAAATTTGAGTGAAGCAAAAGGAACATATTTGTTCTTTATCTTACCTTCTGATAAAGAATAGAATAGTGTCCTTATGTTTATCAATTTGCCTGGTTTTTATTTTTGACATTAACTCCACCTTAAACAATTTTGATACTCACACTTATTCACTTACAAAATCCACCAATATCATGGTTTTGCAGATTGACGAAGAGCTTCTTCAGGAAGTGGTTAATATGGGATTTGACAGAAATAAATTGGTTGAATCTTTATGCAACAGGATCCAAAATGAGGTTTGTGTCCTTCATTCTTTCCTTTCATGTCTTCTTGATTGTCTCTTATTATTATCTATATATTTCTGGTACTGTGGCAAACTACTTGTTATTGGACAACTGGTTCCATGTTTCTAGTGGCTATCTTGGAGCTGAGTTTCAAGAGACTATGGTTGACTCTTTACCTTAGATAGTTGACTTTTTTAAGTCTTAATGGATCTAATAATATCTCTTCCTCTGCTCAATATCTCCCACTTATTTATTTATTTTCATGTGGTTTTGTTGTTACCATGTTTGGTTAATGTGAGTGTTGAGCTGAAAAAGAGTAATGTCTGTGTTCTTTTAGCAATTGACTAATGTTGTTGGGACCCTTCATTTTTAATGTTTTCCTTTAATTTTTCAATATGAAGTGAATGACCCTTTTTGCCTTGTGAACATGGAGGTTACTAAGGAAGAGCTTAATGCAAAAATGAGAGAAAAAAGTTTCCAACTTTGGTCTGAAAAAAACCATGCAAAGTTTCCAACATGTTTGTGTTTTGTTTTGTGGTAGATGGGGCTGGTGATGATTTGTTTAAAGAGCTACGGAGGTTGTGCAGGGCCATTAATGGATGTTCCTTGTGTTCAAGACAGAGTTTTCTATTTCCCTCAGGGTCACATTGAATTGTTATGATATACACTTCTTTACCTTGTTTCTGATTTTGTTTGTGAATTTCATTTTTTACCTTTTTTGTGCTATGTATGCTTTCAAATTTAAGCCTTAAGGGGTTTAGTAAGTGTTATATAATTTTGATTTTTTTCTTTTGTAGTTGCCAGAACCTACAGAACAAGATTTGAGGCAGATGAAGAACCAGAAATCTCCCAAATACGATCTTCCGTCGAATAAGATATTTAAAGAACAAGATTTTTTTTCTCTTCTATCAGAAGGTTAATAACTTTTATTAGAAGATACTTATGTAGGATACAATATTTTGGTTTTTTATAGTTTATTAGTAGTAAATTCTAAGTGGTCTAATGTATATTTGATATGGGTATGTTTAATTTAGTGTGAGATGTATGAATATTCATTTATGATCATCCCAATATTTTTAGTTTATTATAAATATATTTTGTTAAAGGATAATTTGTATTATTTAAAGAATATTGTATGGTATTATTATGTATTTATTTTTATTTTATAATTTTTAACTAATTTAATTAAAAAAATA
>NC_029790.2:59697176-59726628 GCF_000816755.2 Arachis ipaensis | reverse complement strand
TGAACATAGAAAACAGGAGATAATAAGACAAGTAAATGCATAAGCAAGGAAGCATGGATTGTTGGAATGAGGTAAATCACTAGAATTGATTGTGTGAATTAGTGTGACATTAATGAAAAATAAGTGTGTGGGTCCTAACTTGCATGCGGTTTAGAACTCACACTCTAGTATTTAGAAACTATGTCACAATTATACAAAAGAAGACACACATTTCACTGATTCTAGTGTCCTTGAAATACTTCAAAAGAGTTGTAGGTTAAGTCAACCACACAAGTAGTGAAGAGGTATGAAAGCATTCAAGCAATTAATCAAGCCATTGTGAAATTGGATAGTGCATGGACATTGATTGATGTGTAGGTAGACTTAGTGAACAAAATGGTATATGAAACTCACACAACGATCAATGACACATATTGAAGTTGTTGCCACACCTAAGTGACATAGAGGTGAAACACATGGATGCTATAACTTATGAAAAAGAGGATAGAAGTGAAAATCAATCACATAGCAAGCATGGTCCACAAAGCTTGAAAAGCTCAAAAATATGTCACTAGGTAAACTGTCGATTCAATTTCACAATTCCACAATCTCAATGCATGAAAAAAGTGATGTGAAGAAGGATAAACCATAAACAAGCATCACGTAAAAAAATGCAATGATAATATGCAATTGCCTAACAATAGATAATGAATGCATGGTGGCCAAAACATGCAATTCAAAGAGTTAAGATGCATGAATGTAACGTAACATGTACTTGGTGTTCAAAGACATTAAGCATGAAAAGTTCCAAACCAAGTAACCAAATACAACCTTATCATAGAAATCCAACAATGACAATTAAAACAATGATGTTCAACTAACATCCCATTAGTAATATGCAGTAGTAAATGGTAAACAAGATTAGTAATCCAACACTTATAATGGAAAACAAAAATTAAACTAACTAACTAACTAAAAAAAATGGTGTTACATGATGCTTGGTAGTGTTGGATGATGTTTGAAGGGTGGAAAGAGAAGAGAAGAAGGAAGGAATGGAAAGAAGAGAAGAAAAGAAGGTGAGTGAAACAGGGCAATCCACGCGTGCGCGTCATGTGTGCGTAAGCATGGATTGATGAAATGGAAGTAACGCGTACGTGCGGCTGACGCTTACGCATGCATGGAAAAGCAGAGAGTCGACGCGTACGCGCAAGGTACGCGTGCGCGTGCCCTAGGGCACAAAGTTGGCACCCTTCAGGCACAACTCTCAGGTGAATGTATGGGAAGTGGAAAAATTCAATTCACGCGTACGCGTACATGACGCGTGCGCGTGGATGGCCGAAAATACTTGGGCACGCGTACGCGTGAAGCATGCGTACGCGTGGATGGTGCTCTGTTTTTCAAAATTTTTCTATGTTTTTGCACCAAACCAAGCATTCCAAACCTCCAAACAGCTACCAAAATATCACAAAACCTTATTTAACCTACTAGACTCCCAATTAAACTTAACTAATCAAACAAAACATGAAATTAAACCTATTTTACTAATATGTACAAAAGAGAAAAAAATGAAGAGATGTTACCATGGTGGGGTGTCTCCCACCTAGCATTTTTGTTTATTGTCCTTAAGTTGGACTTATGGGGAGCTCCTCATCAAGGTGGTTTGTGCTTGAATCCATCCTTGAACATCCACCAATGCTTGGACTTCCATTGTGCTTCATCATTCAAAGTTAATAACTCCAAGCTTTGATGGAGTTCTTCATAAACCATGGGCTCCCAAAGTTGATTTTCCTTGTGTGATCCGGGATCCCACACTTTGTTTTCACACCCGTCCTTGAGTTGATCATGGTGATTTCCTCTGGGTGGCAAGAGAGATGAATTCTCATGGAAGCACCAAACTATCCTCCTAGACCCATCCAATTGAGCACTAGTCCAACCTTTGCTCCTTGAAGCTTCAACCATAATGAGCCTTGATTTGTAATGCCAACCACAAAACATTTTTCTTTTACGCTTCATCCCACAAAGCTCCCTAAGTTGGCCATCTGTTTCAAGTAAACAATATTCAAGTGGTATAATAAAGCTAATAGAAATGAATTTCACCCACTCAAATGAAGGAGTAGATGGCAACCTAGGTAAAGAAGTGTCCAAGGGTCTTGACAAAACGTATTCAATTCCCATCTTCCTTTTTCTAAGGATCTCCACCTCTTCATAAGTTTTCTCAAATGTGATCCCTTGTTCAACAATATTATCTAAGCCTTTTTCCATACTCAAGTCATAATTAGGAGGGTGAGAAAAATTTACCTCCACAACGCTTTCATACCCAACGGGAGAAGGTTCTTCATGCTCAAAGGATTCTTTACCACTAAGACTTGATGCTTGATCTTCATCACCAAGGGGACTCAATTCTTGCTCTATCCCATCCAATTCTTCATAAGGGATATGCCTTGGAGGTTGTGCACATTCCTCCTTAGCATCAAATTTAATCATCTTGGAGGGGTTTTCTTCAATCCTAGACTCCCAAGGTGGTTCTGCATCTCCTAAGTCTTCAACCACTTATTCCTCTTCTTCAACAATTGTAGCTTCCTCCAATTGTTCCAATACGAAGCAACTTTCCTCATTCTCCACCAATCTCTCCTTCATGTTATGCTCTTCATTTGTTTCTCCACATGTAACCATGGGAGTTCCTTGAGTATTCAAGCATTGGGATGCTAACCGGTTTACCACCTCGTCCAAGGCGGCCGTGAATTATTGCACATCCCTTTTCATCTCCTCTTGTCCTTGAACAAGAACATCAAGGATGTCATCCATTGGAGGTTGGGGTGGATAGAAGGGTTCATCAATTTGGGGAAAGGATTCATAGTAGGAAGGTGGTTCTTTTTGGTAGAGTTATGGTGGTTCAATATTTTCCATTCTTTCCACTTGTTGCACAACACACTCCATGGTTGCTTGAAATTGATCCAATACTTCCTTGAGACAATCCTTGACTCTTGTTCTGCTTGGATATCATGAGTAGGATCATATGGCTCTTGGATTGAAGGACATGAGTATTCTTCCATAGGAGGTTGTGGTGGAAAGTAGAGTTCATCTTGTGGTTGAAAGTTTTCATATATTGGAGGTGGTTCATCTTGGTAATAATATAGAGGGGGCGGCTCTTGAAAATGTTGATGTTGGAGTAGTGGTGGCTCTATGTGTGCTTCATATGGCTCATATGATTGTTGGTAGGATGGATATGGATTAGGGTCATATGAAGATGGTTGGTAAGAAGGGGCTTGTGAGTATGGTTGAGGGTTATGTTGGGGATATGGCTCATAGGCATATGGTGGTGGTTTTGAAAGTCACAAGGGGATTCACCATAGCCATTAGATTGATATACATCATAGAATGGCTTTTGTTCAAAGTGTGTTGGTGGAGGTTGTTGCCATGAAGATTGATCATATGCATATGGCTCTTCCCACCTTTGGTTATCCCATTTTTGATACACATCTTCATTGTAGCCCTTATTTCCTACAACATAGTTAGAACTAAACTCATAGCCAAAGTGAGAATTCATGATAGCAAGATAAAATGAAAACAAAATCAAATAAGAAGCAAGAAAATTAAATCCTAAAACTAGCAAAAACAAACAAAGAAGTAAAAGGTAAACCTATTTACAATATTCACATATATACAATAACCAATAACACAACACCATTGCAACTCCCCGGCAACGGCGCCATTTTGATGAGAGGACTTTTGACGGTTTAGAAATTCACAAATGAAGTCTCGTTGCAAGTATAGTTTCTAAACCAACAATAATCTTTTCATACAAAAGATTGTTTGTCACAAGTGCAAACCCCTAAATTTATTAACCGTAGTATTCAAACCTCAGGTCGTTCTCCCTAGGAATTGCAATAAAGTGTCTTGTTTTTGGTTATGAGTTATGTTTGGAGTTTTTGATAAGAGACATGAAATGTAAATGGCAATGAAAATAGACTAATAACTAAAAAGACCTTGGCGAAGTTTGGTGGTCAAGAATCTCTATCCTAATCACTAACCACACAACATGAGAATTGGCAAGGTTCAACCCCACTAAGTCATCCTCTAACTAATAAAGGAAAGTCAAGTGAGCTATGTCAATCCAAGACCATAAGTCCTAGTTCTCCACCAAATCAATTAGCGAGATCTAGCATTAACGGCTCCCAATCGTCAATCACTTGGACATTAGTAAATCAAGAATTCCTAAGTTATCTTCCCAAGCCAAGAGCATAAAATTCTACTCTAAAATCCAACGAAGCATTTTATCAAACACTTGGAAGGCATAAAAGGAAAACATAGTAAAATTTTAAGGAAAGTAAATCTACACTACTCAATTGCAAGGAATTAAACAACAACAAATCAAATGAACAATAAAGGAACATGAATCATAAATTGCATTAAAGGAAAATGGAAGAACAAAGGTGCATCAACATAAAAGTAGAGAATTACAAGAATTAAATGCTAAACTAGAGAGAGGAGATGTAGAAGAAGAAGAAATTAAAAAAGAAAAGTGAATCAAAGCATGAATTAAACCTAGATCTAAGAACTAAACCTAATCTTAATTCCTAATTCTAGAGAGAAGAGGGAGCTTCTCTCTAGAAAACTAACTAAAGGTTCATGTTGGCTAAAACTAATTGCTCCCCCATTTCTTGGACTTCAATTCTGCATGAAATACACTTAGAAACAAGTTGGATTTGGGCCTGGGCAGCTCAGAAATTGCCCCCAGCGTTTTGCTTTTAAGTGGGCCACGTGAGAGTATCCGCGCGTACGCACCATGTGCGCGTGCGCGTCGATTGGCAAATTCTTCATCCGCGCGGACGCGTCATGTACGCGTGCGCGCCTTTATGTAAAACCACTTCTGCGCGTGTGCGCCTTGTACGCGTGCGCATCCATTGATGCACTCGCAATCTTTGTTTCTTCATGCATTCTCCCTTTTGCATGCTTTTTTCCTCATTTCTTCCATCCAATACTTGCCTGAAATCATTCAACAAACACATCAAGGCATCGAATTGAATTAAAGTGAATCAAAATCACTAATTTAAGGGCCTAAAAAGAATGTTTTTAAACTTAAGCACAATTCAAGAGAGAATTACAAAACCATGCTATTTCATTGAATAAATGTGGGAAAAGGTGGTAAAATCTCCTAAAATAAGCACAAGATAAACCACGAAATCAGGGTTTATCATCAATCCCACGGAGGTTGTCAGCTTGAAGCAAGCTATAGTTATCTTGTAAATATTTGTCAGGAGATTAATGATAAAAATGATTTAGTTATGAAAAGTAAATAACATGAATTAAATGGTATTTGTGATTCAGTAATGAGGTACAAGTTAAGGTTCCGGAGATGCTCAGCCATCTGAATCTCTGCTTTCCTACAGTCTTCTTCTCCAAACACGCATAGCTTCCTTCAATGGCAAGCTGTATGATCCTCTCGGATGAAAAATACTAGGCACGGTCTCTGCACGGCTAATCATCTGTCGGTTCTCACTAGTGTGGGAATAGGATCTCTCTATCTTTTTGCACACTGTCACTGCGCCCAACATTCGTGAGTTTTAAGTTCATCACAGTCATCCATTCCCAGATCCTATTCGGAATACCACAGACAAGGTTTAGACTTTCTGGATCCCAAGAATGCTGCCAACTGGTTCTAGCCTCTACCACGGAGGTTCTAATCTCACGGACTCGGTCCGTGGATTAGAAACCCAAGAGATACGCACTCAAGCTGTCGTCCAATGACTACGTTGAGCTCGGATAGAACGGGAGTGGTTGTCAGGCATACGTTCATAAATGTAAGAATAATGATGAGTGTCACGGATCATCATCTTGATTAAAGTACAAGTGAGTATCTTAGAATAGAATCAAGCGTGATTGAATCGAAAACAATATGAAATTAAAATACAATATGAAATTAAAATTTTATGAGTTCCTAAATAAATCTCTAAAAGTAGTTTTTATACCAAACTAGTAACTTAGGTTTACAAAAAATGAGTAACTAGGTGTAGATAGTGCAGAATTCCACTACTGGGGCCCACTTGGTGTGTGCTTGGGCTGAGCATTGAAGCTTCCACGTGCATATGCCTTAAGTTGGAGTTAAACGCCACCCTGGGTGCCAAAATGGGCATTTAACGGCAAGAATTATGCCAGTTCTGGCGTTTTACGCCAGAATGTTTTTAAACTGGCATTTAACGCCAGTTTGGGCCATCAAATCTCCGGCAAAGTATGAACTATTATATATTGTAGGAAAGCCCAAGATGTCTAATTTCCGACGCAATTGAGAGCGCGCCAATTGGGCTTCTATAGCTCCAAAAAATCCATTTCGAGTGTAGGAGGGTCAGAATCCAACAGCATCTGCAGTCCTTTCTCAGCCTCTGAATCAGATTTTTGCTCAGATCCCTCAATTTTAGCCAGAAAATACCTGAAATCACAGAAAAACACAAAACTCATAGTAAAGTCCAAAAATGTGATTTTTGAATAAAAACTAATAAAAATATAATAAAAAGTAACTAAAATATACTAAAAACTATGTAAAAAAATGCCAAAAGGGTATATTATCCGCTCATCACAACACCAAACTTAAATTGTTGCTTGTCCCCAAGCAACTAAAACCAAAATAGGATAAAAAGAAGAGAATATACAATAAATCCCAAAAATATCATGAAGGTTAGTTTTAATTAGATGAGCGGGACTAGTAGCTTTTTGCTTCTGAACAGTTTTGGCATCTCACTTTATCCTTTGAAGTTCAGAATTATTGGCCTTCATAGGAACTCAGAATTCAGATATTGTTATTGATTCTCCTAGTTCAGTATGTTGATTCTTGAACACAGCTACTTTATGAGTCTTGGCCGTGATCCTAAGCATTTTGTTTTCTAGTATTACCATCGGATACATAAATGCCACAGACATATAACTGGGTGAACCTTTTCAAATTGTGACTCAGCTTTGCTAGAGTCCCCAGTTAGAGGTGCCCAGAGCTCTTAAGCACACTCTTTTTGTTTTGGACCACGACTTTAACCGCTCAATCTCAAGCTTTTCACTTGACACTTTCACGCCACAAGCACATGGTTAGGGACAGCTTGATTTAGCCGCTTAGGCCAGGATTTTATTCCTTTGGGCCCTCCTATCCATTAATGCTCAAAGGCTTGGATCCTTTTTACCCTTGCCTTTTAGTTTAAAGGGTTATTGTCTTTTTCTGCTTGCTTTTTCATTTTTTTTTGCCACATTTTTTTTCAAAAGCTTTATGTTTTTCACTACTTTTTCTTGCTTTAAGAATCAATTTTATGATTTTTCAGATTATCAATAACATTTCTCTTTTTTTCATTATTCTTTCAAGAGCCAACAATTTTAACATTCATAAACTTCACTATAAAAAATATGCACTGTTCAAGCATTCATTCAGAAAACAAAAAGTATTGCCATCACATCAAAATAATTAAACTATTTTCAAGATAGAATTCGAAATTCATGTACTTCTTGTTCTTTTGCAAATAAAAACATTTTTTTTAAGAAAGGTGAGAGATTCATGGAATCATTTAGCTTTAAGACATAGACTCTAGAATTCAATGATCGTGTAATAAACATAAAAGCAGACAAATAATAAAAAAAAGGAAATTAAAGGCATAAAAATAAATGACTCTAATACTAGTGCTCATGTAACTCTTAAAATAGGTTTCTAATAATAAAAGTTATCACAGAGTTAGGACTCAACAACCTTTATTTTGAGGGATAAGTGCTCCTTCAATCTGTGGGACGTCTGGCTCTTCAAGGGATAGCTTCTGGCACTTTAGCTCCAGTATCTCATGCCCTTGCTGTTCTTGTTCCTTGGGCAGTTTGCAAAGCATGTTGTTTTGATTCTGCTGCTCTTCTTTGAGTTGATCCATAGTTTCTTGCAGCTTGGTGACAGATGCTTCTAAGCGGGCCCAATAGTCAAATTGATGAATTTTTGGGAGAAGCTCATGTGCCCCCCTCTTGATGAGGTTGTCTTGATTTTGAGGTCCATCCATCACTCTTTTGGTGATTGGGTGTTCAACTGGATGTATTCATCCACACCCATCTTTACCCCCCGCATCTTTACAAAACAGACTAATCAAGCTTGGATAGGCCAATTTGGCCTCAGGGGATTCCTTATTTGCAAACATGTAAATTTTAACAGGGATCAGTTGATGAATCTCTACCTCCTTCCCCAGCATAATACAGCGAATCATCACTGCCCTCTTGACAGTGACTTCAGATCGGTTGCTGGTTGGGAGTATAGAACGCCCAATGAAATCCAGCCAACCTCTAGCAACTGGTTTGAGATCTCCTCTCTTTAGTTGGTTTGTGACACCTTTTGAATTGGTAATCCACTTAGTTTCAGGGAGGCTTATGTCCTCTAGAACTTGATCTAGCCTTTTATCCTTGGCCATTCTCCTATTAAAGGACTCTGGATCATCTTGTAGTTGAGGAATTTTGAGAACTTCTCTTACTTTGTCAAAGTGGAAGTAAATAATCTTCCCTCTGACTATAGTCCGAAAGGAGTAGAAAGTAGTTCCCTCTAATCTTTGCTTCTCTGTCATCCACAGATTTGCATTGAAGTCCTAGATCATGTTTCTTCCAACATGTATCTCAGGATTAGCTAGGACTTCCCAGCCCCTGTTTTGAATCTGCTCTTGGATCTCTAGGTATTCATCTTCTTTTAGATTGAACTTAACTTCCGGGATCACTGATCTTCTGCACACAATTTTGAGGTAATGGTCTGCATGTTCTTTGGGTTGCTTTCTTTTTTACCTCTTGAAGTGGTTTGTCTTCATTTGGGAGCCATGAGATTCGTTTGTTTTTGCTCAGGGATCACGGAAACTACACCGAACTTAGAGATTTGCTTGTCCTCAAGCAAAAATAAATAAAAAGAAGATGAATAGAAGGAGAGAAGGATTCAAATGATGAGTTAAAGGGGATGGCCGAATGTAGATTTAAAAGAGAGGGAGGGAATGGGTTTGGATTTTTAGAAAAAGATATGATTGAAAGATATGATTGACAAAAGATAAACATGATGTGAAGAAGATAAGATTTTTTCAAAATTTAAAAGATATAAAAAAGATATGAGAAAGTTAAATCTGAATTTTTGTTTATGCATCTAAGAAATAAAAGATACTATGAATGAGTTAAAAAGATTTGAAAAGAATTTGGAAAGATGAATGATTTTTGAAAAAGAATTGAAAAGAATTGAAAAAGAATTAAAAAGAATTTATAAGATTATTAATTTTTGGGAATGGAAATTACAAAATGAATGTTTGTAATATTTTGATGCAGAAAATTTTGAATTAAAACATGAAAATTCGAAAAAAATTGAATTGGAAACAAAATTACCTCCCCCTTACTCTTCTGGCGTTAAACGCCCAGAATGATACCCATTATGGCGTTTAACGCCCATCTGGTGGCCATTTTGGGCGTTTAACGCCCAGCCAAGTACCCTGACTGGCGTTAAACGCCAGAAATCCTTTGTTACTGGGCTTTTTTTCTGAACGCCTAGGATGCTGCTGTTTCTGGCATTAAACGCCCAGAATGCTACCCATTCTGGCATTTAACGCCCAGAATGATGCCTTTATTGGTGTTAAATGCCCATAATGATAGCCATTC
Source organism: Arachis ipaensis (assembly GCF_000816755.2). Lineage (NCBI taxonomy): Eukaryota > Viridiplantae > Streptophyta > Magnoliopsida > Fabales > Fabaceae > Arachis > Arachis ipaensis. The sequence continues at coordinate 59,717,025 of NC_029790.2, read as the reverse complement.
TAGCGTTTAACACCAAAATGCCTCTTTACTGGCATTTTAACGCCAGTGAGCTCCTTTTCTCTATGATTCCTCTGCTTTATGTTCTGAACTTCATTTCCTTGACTTGTTCACTGAAATGCATTAACAAACATGAATAACAAAATTAAATAGACTTATATAATTGTTATAAACATCTAATTTTTAATAATGGTTGGGTTGCCTCCCAGCAAGTGCTTCTTTACTGTCTTTAGCTGGACTTTATTGAGCTTTTAATTTAGTCTCAGTTTTGAGCATTCGTGCTCAACATTGCCTTCAAGATAATGTTTGATTCTCTGTCCATTAACAATGAACCTTTTGTCAGAATCAATATCTTAAAGCTCTACATAACCATATGGTGATACACTTGTAATCACATACGGTCCCTTCCACCGGGATTTCAGTTTCCCAGGGAACAATCTGAGCCTAGAGTTAAACAGTAGAACCTTCTGTCTTGGCTCAAAGACTCTAGATGATAGCTTTTTTTCATGCCATCTTTTTTCTTTCTCCTTGTAAATTTTAGCATTTTCAAAAGCATTGAGTCTGAACTCCTCCAGCTCATTCAGCTGGAGTAATCTTTTCTCTCCAGCTACCTTAGCATCAAGGTTTAGGAACTTGGTTGCCCAGTAGGCCTTGTGTTCCAGTTCCACTGGCAGATGACAGACTTTTTCATACACAAGCTGGTATGGAGAGGTCCCTATAGGAGTCTTGAATGCAGTTCTGTATGCCCATAGAGCATCATCCAGACTTCTTAACCAATCCCTTCTACGGGTACTTACAGTCCATTCCAGGATTCGTCTTAGTTCTCTATTTGAGACTTCAGCCTGCCCATTTGTCTATGGATGATATGGAGTGGCCACTTTATGGTTAATTCCATATCTGACCAGAGCAGAGTCAAGCTATTTATTACAGAAATGAGTGCCTCCATCACTGATCAGTATCCTAGGGACACCGAACCTGCTGAAGATGTGCTTCTAGAGGAACTTCATCACTATCTTAGTATCATTAGTGGGTGTTGCAATTGCCTCTACCCATTTAGATACATAGTCTACTGCCACCAGAATATAAGTGTTTGAGTATGATGGTGGGAAAGGCCCCATGAAGTCAATACCCCATACATAAAACAGTTCAATCTCTAAGATTCCTTGCTGAGGCATGGCATAACCGTGAGGTAGATTACCAGCTCTCTGGAAACTGTCATAATTACGTACAAACTCTCAGGAGTCTCTATAGAGAGTAGGCCAGTAGAAACCGCATTGGAGAACCTTTGTGGCTGTTCACTCACCTCCGAAATGTCCTCCATATTGTAATCCATGGCAATGCCATAAGATCTTCTGTGCCTCTTCTCTAGGCACACATCTACGAATTACTCCATCTGCACACCTCTTAAAGAGATATGGTTCATCCCACAAGTAGTACTTTGCATCAGAAATCAATTTTTTTGTTTACTGCTTACTATACTCTTTGGGTATGAATCTCACAGATTTATAGTTTGTAATATCCACAAACCACGGTAGTTCCTGAATGGCAAAGAGTTGCTCATCTGAAAAAGTTTCAGAGATCTCAGTAGGAGGGAGGGATGCTCCTGCTACTGGTTCTATCCGGGATAGGTGATATGCTACTTGGTTCTCTGTCCCTTTTCTGTCTCTTATTTCTATATCAAACTCTTGCAGGAGCAACACCCATCTTATGAGTCTGGGTTTTGAATCCTGCTTTGTAAGGAGATATTTTAGAGCAGCATGGTCAGTGTACACAATCACTTTTGGTCCTACTAAATAAGATCTAAACTTGTCAATGGCATAAACCACTGCAAGCAACTCTTTTTCTGTGGTTGTGTAATTCTTCTACGCGTCATTTAAAACACGGCTAGCATAATAAATGACATGCAGAAGCTTGTCATGTCTCTGTCCCAATACTGCACCAATGGCATGGTCATTGGCGTCACACGTTAGTTCGAATGATAATGTCCAGTGTGGTGCGGAAATGACTGGTGCTGTGACCAGCTTAGCTTTCAGAGTTTTAAACGCCTGCAGACACCCTGTGTTAAAGACAAATGGCATGTCAGCAGCTAGCAGATTGCTCAGAGGTTTTGCAATTTTTGAAAAATCCTTTATAAACCTCCTATAGAATCCTACATGCCCCAGAAAGCTTCTGATTGCCTTAACATTGGTAGGTGGTGGTAATTTTTCAATTACCTCTACGTTAGCTTGATCCACCTCTATTCTCTTGTTCGAAATTTTGTGCCCAAGGACAATTCCTTCAGTCACCATAAAGGGACATTTCTCCCAGTTTAAAACCAAGTTAGTCTCTTGGCACCTTTTCAGAACAAGTGCTAGATGGTCAAGACAGGAGCTTAATGAGTCTCCAAATACTGAGAAGTCATCCATGAAGACTTCCAGAAATTTCTCTACCATATTAGAGAAAATAGAGAGCATGCACCTTTGAAAGGTTGTAGGTGCATTGCACAGACCAAACGGTATCCTTCTGTAGGCGAATACTCCAGATGGACATGTGAATGCTATTTTTCCTAGGTCCTGAGGATCTACTGTAATTTGGTTGTAACTTGAATAGCCATCCAAAAAGCAGTAGTATTCATGACTTTCTAGTCTCTCTAGCATCTGGTCTCTGAATGGTAAAGGAAAATCATCCTTTCTGGTGGCTGTATTGATCCTTCTGTAGTCAATACACATACGCCACCCTGTAACTGTTCTAGTAGGAACCAGTTCATTCTTTTCATTATGAACCACTATCATGCCTCCCTTCTTGGGGACAACTTGGACATGGCTCACCCAGGGGCTATCAGAAAGAGGATAAATAATTCCAGCCTCTAGTAACTTAGAGACTGCTTTGTGCACAACCTCCTTCATGGCTGGATTCAGCCGCCTCTGTGGTTGAACCACAGGCTTAGCATCATCCTCTAATAGGATGTTGTGCATTGAAGAACGAATGATTGACGGTTTAGAATTCAGAATAAATTCCCGTTGCATGTATAGTTTCTAAACCAAGCAATCATCCTTTCTTACAAATGTTTTGGTTGTCACGAGTAACAAACCCAATAAAATTTATAAACCGAGGTATTCAAACCTCGGGTCGTCTTCTCAAGGAATTGCAGGGAGGTGTTCTTATTATTAGTTATGGAAAACAGAGTTTTTGGGTTTTGAAAGGTTTAAACAAGGAAAATAAGTTGCAGGAATTAATAAATTAATATCTAATAAAACTCTTGGCAAGGTATGAAAATTCGGAAGTCCTATCCTAGTTATCCTTATGAGAATTGAGTTTAATCCCACTTAGTTAACCTTTACGAAAGTAAGGGAAAGTCAAGTGGACTAATTAGTTAGATCCCCAAGTCCTAGACAACTCCTAAGGAAAGACTATAGTTAGTGGAATTCATTTCAATTAGCAAAAATAACAATTAACAATCACGATAAGTTTGATAACTCAAGAGCCTCCAGTTAATCAATTAAAGCCAAGAATATAAAAAGCTAAATAAGAATCATAAATCTGAAATACCTCAATTTATATCAAATAAAGAAAATCCTAACATGAATGGTTTATAAGCCAATTTGGCAACATAAGTAATTAAATAAAAGCATTAAAGTATCTGAAAGTAAAAGAGAAATATAAAGTAAAAGGAATATTGAACCTGAGAGGAAGTTGAAATAATAAATTGAAATAATAAGAAATCCTAATTCCTTTAAGAGGAATCCTAAACCTAAAACCTAAGAGAGAGGAGAGAACCTCTCTCTCTAAAAACTACATCTAAACTATGAAAAGTGAATAATCGAATCCCCCTATGAATGGATGCATTCCCCCACTTAATAATCTCTAATCTGTGTTTTCTGGTCTTGGATCTGGGCCAAAAGGGCTTCAGAAGTCGCTGGGAGCGTTTTCTGCAGTTTCTGGTGCGTGGGGTCTGTCACGCGTCCGCGTGGTTCACGCGGTCGCGTCATCTGGTAGTTTTCCTTATCACGCGTTCGCTTCGCTCACGCGTACGCGTCATTTGCGTTCTACTCGAGGCACACATCCGCGTCAGTTACGCGTCCGCGTCGCTGCCTTTTCGCGCTGGGCACGCGGCCGCTTCTTTCATGCGTTTGCGTTGCTGCCCTTTTCTTCAAAACTCTATTTTTGTGCTTTCCTTCCATTTTTGTATGTTTCCTTTCCATCCTTTAAGTCATTCCTGCCCTATAAAGCCTGAAAGCACTCAACACACAAATCACGTCATCGAATGGTAATAAAGGATGATTAATTTTAATATTTCTAAAGCATAGGAAACATGTTTTTCACATATATCACATAATAAGGAAGGGAAAGTAAAACCATACAAATTACTTGAATAAATGGGTGAAGGATTGAATAAATCACTTAAATTGAGCACAAAATACATCATAAAATATAGGTTTATCAACCTCCCCACACTTAAACAATATCATGTCCTCATGATAAATCCAAGATAAAGAATAAGGTAAGGTTAAAGTGGTGGAATCTCATGCAAAGCATTTTATTCTAAATGCAAACTACATAAATGAGTCATGCAATTCTAGTTATTATTTACTTGTATATAAAGCTTACATGTAGTTAAGTTAATTCATATCCTCAAGGAATCATATATGCATAGCCAAACCTTAGATAATGTTAAAGCACTTTTACAATTGAGATGGGTAAAAATATTTCACAAACTTGCAAGACAATTAACAATTAAGCAGAGATATATGGTGATGAGCTATTGAACCTTCACTTGATTTTGTGTTTACTCTCTAGTCACTCAGTGTTTATTGGGTTAATCACTCTATTCGTCTTTTTATCCTTGCTTTAAAAAATTTTGTTCTTCATTTAACCAATCAACAAATATGGAATACAGGCATACAAAAATCATGAGGTCTTTTTCAAGGTTGTAATGGGGCCAAGGTAAAGGTAAGGGTATATGTATAAGGCTATGTGAGCTAATAAGTGAATCCTTGATTAGTCTAAGATCTCACCTAACATACATACTTTATATAAAAGTTCCTTTACCTATTTACCCAAATTTTTCCCACTTTGTATTGCAAGCTCATGCATTAATTTTAATTTTTGAAATTTTGTCCCATGTGCATTAACTCTTTTTATTTTGCATTTGGGGAATTTTTTTATCCCCTTTTTTTTAAATACTGAAAATATTATAATTTTTTTTTATGTTTTTTATCAATGCACATGGTAATTTAATTGTTTTGATTTCACATGAGCATGCTTCCCAATTTTTGTTTTTGAAACAACTTGTTCTTTTTAAATTCCTACTTTGTTTCTATCATCCCATGTTCCCATAAAATTCCGCACTCTGAAATTGTACACAATATCTATCTTAAGCTAACCAAGGATTCAACTTGGAATTTTTATTTTGTTTTTCTGCTTAAGGCTACTAATGTGGTTATAGAACAAGAGGGAATTAAAAAGCTCAAGGGGGCTAACAAGGGTGATGTAAAAGGTAGGCTAATTTGGGATAAGTGAGGGAAAATTCAAATTATGGCCTCAATCATCTCTTGGTATGTATCTATATTCTATATTGGACATATAGATTAAAACAAAGTAAAGAACATCAGAATGAAAAAGAAGGGCAAAACACACAGGAATAAAATTTATGGTTTGAATGTAACCATACAATTAAGCTCAAAACTCACAGGCTGTGTGTTCTCTAGCTCAAAAATCATATATCAGTTATACATGTCATGCAAGTAGAATTCAAGAGTTCCCATTATTCTCAATGTAAATATTAGGGTGGCTTTTAAAATCTTAGTGTTCCTCCTTGATGAAATATTGTTAACTAACTAACATGTAATGCTATATATACAAGGTGTGTGGATTGTTTTAAATTACTAAAGTCTCTAGTTTACTTCCTTTTATTTTCAATTGAACCAAACTATTATATGCTAAAGGGGTAAGCTATACTAATTAATCCACATATTCTATAACTAATAAGTTTAGAATTGCAAACTAAACTAAATGTCTAAGGTATAAACTAAAGTGCAAAATATAGAAATAAAGTAAAAATATAGCAAAAGAACAATGTGCAAGTACTAAAAATAAAAATAAAGATAAAAATACAGAAAAATAAACAAAATAAGATAAAAAGAGTCTGTAGTGGTTCACCAAAAAGATACGTCAGGGATGGCGACCTCCCCACACATAAAATATAGCATCGTCCTCGATGCTCACTCAAACTGGGTGTGAAGAAGTGTCATCACCAGAAGGATGGGCTGCTAGAGTCTCTGTTGTGGCCTGAGGGTCTGCAGACTGGATAAGTGTAGGAGGATCTGTCTGCTGCAGTGAAGGCACTGACTGTAGAGGGATCTCTGGGTCTGTGGCCTGAACCTGGTGTGGCTCCGCATGCTGTGGTGCAGCCTGCTCTGGTCCTGCCTGCTCAGCCTCTCTCTGTGCATGTGTCTCCTCCTCATGCTCGTCCGCCTCCTCCTCAGATGGCTCTGATGGTGTGGCAGGCTCGGAGGGGATGTCGCCGCCGGATTGGATCATCAACTTGAGGTGCTCATAGCGTCGCTTGTTGCGATGCTCAGATCTCTCATATCGCTGCCGGTTGCGGTGCTTCATCTGGTCCAGCTACTGAAATAAGCAGTGCACGAGGTGGTAAACGGGATCTGAGGTAGGTGGAGGTGCAGTGGTGGTAGCTGGTGCAGTAGTGGATGAAGAAGGGGTAGCTAAAGGTGTAGCGGTCTCATCAGAAGCGGTGAGGAATGGGGGTCTGTGGCCTAAAGCCTGAAACTTCCTGCTGTGAGGGATAATCTTCTTGCAGTCTGCAGCAGGTGGCTTCTCATCAGCAAGCTCCCAAAGCACGTCAGCTCGACGGCCTAGCTGGGTGATCGGATGAGGGAAAGGAAGAGTGCCTCTGACATGGACCCTGGCCATATAATATCGGATGAAACGTGGCAGATACAGGTCCTTACCCTCCGTCACACACCAGATGAGGGTGATCATAGCAGCGGGTAGCTCTATCTCATGAGTGCTCGGCATCACATAGTTGCTCAGAATCTGGTGCCAGAGCCGAGCCTCATCATTCAGATAAATTAGCTTAATTCCCTTAGGCATCACTCTGTTCTTTCCCATGACCCATGGGACAATAGGATCAAGGGCTATCCTCTGCTTGACAGTATCCCAGTCAAATCTCATAAAGCGCATATCCTCTTCAGCCTTTTAGTAATCGTCAGGTTGATCCGATTTAGGGTGAAGGTGGAGGATGTCCTCAATGGCTTCCTCATGACCAAAATCTATTTTCCTCTGAGGTGCACTACATCCAGGGAAGTCTTGAAATAGTTGCAGTAAAACTCTCTGACCCAGGAAGCATTGAACTCTGTCAATTTTCTCTCCAAGAAGAACCAGCCTCTCTATTTTATCTGTTTGGAGTTGTACTACTGTAGTTCTTCTGGAATTTTTAGAGTTTTCTCCAGGTATAGGTTCTTGGAGGTGGCAAACACTGGATACTTCAGCTCACAGTATCTGTTTGCAAATTTAACTGGATCATTGGCAGTGAGGAGCTGGTCAGCCTTCTCCTGCGGGGTAAAGTGCTTTTCCGCTAGGAGTCGTCATGCATAATGTCGAGGATGGACATAGAGGATTCACCTCTTTTCCGTTTGCCAGTGGTTGCTTTGCCTTTTCCTTTGAGCTTAGGGTCAGTGATGGGTTGGAAATAAATTCCAACACCTAAAACTCACTGGCAAGTGTACCGGGTCGCATCAAGTAGTAAAACTCACTTAGAGTGAGGTCAATCCCACAGGGATTGATGGATCAAGCAACTTTTGTGGGTTATTAGTTTAGTCAAGCTAACATTGGTGAGTGATAATTGATGCAGCAGAAAGTAAATGACAAGAAAAATTAAAGTACAGAAAGTAAATTGGACAGAAACTTAAAGAGCAAGAAATGTAAATTACAGAAACTTAAATGACAAGAAATGTAAATTACAGTGAATGTAAAGGGGATTGGGTGCAGAGAATTTAAAGGAAGCAGTAAGCAGAACTTAGAACAATTGCAGAAGAATTAAATTGCATGAAATGTAAAAAGAATTGGGTGCTGGGAATTAAAACTTCAACAAGAAAATATAAAGTGCAAGCAATCAGAGAAGTAGAGATGCAGTGAAGTTGCAAAAGATTTAAACAGATAGGTAAAATTGCTTGAAGAAATAAACAGAAAGTAAATTTAGCTCAATTGTAAAATCTAAAAGAAAATTTGAATATCCAAGAAGAGCAATGAACTCAGGAAGCAAATCTGGATCTCAATTCTCCTTTGCTCAATCAGAAAATAAATTGTAGAAGAAATGTAAATGAAAACAGTAAATGAAATTCAAATCCAATTCCTTAATTCTCAGAATTTTGCAGAAGAAGAACAAGATGAATTTTAGATCAAGAGTTGAAACAGAATTCCTTCAATCTCAATCCAAAATTAGAAAGTAGAAGTTGTAGAAGATAGAAAATGGTAGTAGGAAACAATCTCAGATCCGATCTCAATTCTCTAGAAATCCAAAAGGAAAATTAAAAGATAGAGCTCTACTCTACTTGCTCCCTATTGGAGCCAGCCTTTTTCTTTTTTGAAAATGAAACTGATGCCCTTTTTATAGGCTTTCTACAAAATGAAAATGAAAATGAAATTAAAAAAAATTACAATTAAAATGAAATTCCTAATCTAATTGATCCTTGTGCCTTTGAGTGATGTCAATTGGGCTTTGCTTGCTTTGGATTTGAAGAAGAGTGGATCCAAAATGTCTTTTTAATTGAAATTGTGCCATGGTGTAGCTCCCAGGGCACGGCTCAGTTGTGAAAGTTAACTGAGCGCCCAAACTTGTCTTTGGCCCTTCCTTGTGAAGAAAACAAAGGTAGAGCTCAGTTGGAAAAGTTAACTGAGCTCCCTTTATATTCCTTGTGTAGCGCTCCACCTTTGAGTGTGAAGCCTTGAGTTCGAACCATGGTGAGTGCGTTTTGTGCATTTTCCCTTGCATAAGAGCTTCTCTTGGTCCCTTGGGTGCTTGGTTCGAACCCTTGTTGAAGCCTTTTCCAAATGTTGCACTTTGATTTTCTTTGAGGAGAGCCCGATAAAGTTAACTTAGTTAACTGAGCTTTATGCTTTTGCTTGCTTAGTTTCCTTGTAGCGCTCAGTTGGTGCAATTCACGTAGCATTCCTTGCTTTTTTTTCTTTGATTGCATGCTTCCTTTACTCCTTGGATGAGCGCTCGGTTAAGGGAAGCAACGCAGCGCTAATGCCAATTGGTTATTACTAATCAAGCTTTCCATTGGCCTTGTCAAAGGAGATTTAATAATGCATGCATAAATTAACGCCTTAGAATTCATTCATTTCTTTACTAATTAAACGCATGCTTTCATTGGCCGTAGCATTCATTCATACTAGGCATTGATAATTAACGTTGCATGCATTTATTTAGTTAATAAAGCTAATGTAGCATTCATTTAATTCATGCATGCATGCTTTAATAATGCCGCTTAATGAACACCATGGTTCATTGGTCTTGAATGCATGCATTAGGCTTTATCATGCCATGGCTTTATGGTCGTGGGCCAGGCTTTTAAAAACGTGGCCTAAGGTTCCAAAGCGTGCTTAATTTTCAAAGCGTGCCTACAATTCTTCTTTTCTTCTTTTTAGCTTATTTTGTACTCTTTTGCTTCTTTTTCTTCATATTTCCTACAAAATTTATAAAATCAAAAGATCAAGGAAATATACCATTTAAGCACAAAAGAATGCAATATTTAAGCACTAATTATCAATTTCTTGTAGGAAAAAGCATAGAAAAATATGACATGATGCATGTCATCAGTCAGACATCCTGAAAAGCAGAAATTCCAAGGTATAATTGAAGAACAAAGCAAGAAAACAAGTAGGCAAATAGAATAATAACAATATAAGCACATAGTGGCAAAAGAGCAGTAGAATTATGAAATGAGTTAAGTATATGTGTATTATGGACTGTATTTGAGTTAGAAATCTGAGATGAAAAATCACAATCCAAAATGTAATATAAGTAGAATTCATGTTAATTAGGAAAAACAATAATCATGCCTTGAGTTAGAAAGTTAAAGTAAATAGTTAAAAACCAAAAAGAGAAGTTTGAAAGTTAGATCGGTTAGGATTGAAAAAGAGGTTAGAAAGTGGAAATCAGTGAGTTAGGAGAAAGTATTTTAAAGTGAGTGGCATGATAAATGTTTCCTAGGTAACAATAAATTCACAAATTTAAAGAATAATCAACTTATATTCAAGCAAAAATATCAGGTTATTGATGATAATTTAGAAGGATAGAAAAGTTGCCAAACTAACATGAAATCATCAATAGTGCAAGTTATTGACTAGGGGATCAAAAGGAATAAGAATGCTAGCCCGGGCAGGCATGAATTGGTTTGGTTGTAGCCAAGTAAGGCAAAATAGTAAGTAACCAAACTCAATACATGAAAATAATTTGCAGAAAATTGGGCAGCATTCCGGCTAAAATTGGATGATTCCGAGTAATAAATAGCAAGAAAAATCAGTTCATTTAAATTTGAATAGAGCTGCAAATAGACACAAATAACATGAACATGAAAGAGCAGTGTAACAGCAGCAAGAAACATGGAGGACAATGTATGAACAATATGAACATCACAGCAAAATCAGAATTGCAAAATAGATAAAACAGGTAGCAAGAACGGTGCAATTATCAGGCCTAAATCCACTAACTACATCCTAGCTACCTAACCACCTAGAATCCACTACAAACATGCATCTCTAACTAGCCTAATTCGAACATAATCTGAAAAATAAGCAAATAACTACAAGTGATAGAGAAATTGGCGTTCGGCGGAACCTGGTATGTGTAAGAACAGAGGTGAGGGCAGAGAGATGGTGGTGGGGATGCGGCGGCGCTGGGAGGGAGCACGGTGGTGCGGTGGTGGAGCAGGGGCGGTGGCAGGGGGCTTGGGTAGGGTTTAATGGTGGAGTGGGGTGGTGATGGTTGAGAAGAAAAGGGGGGGGGGTGGTGGTGGTTGGCCACGGTGGGGGCAGCGGTGGTGGAGGGAAGAAGAGAAGAGAGAGAGAAGAAGGGGAGGGAAGGAAGAAGGAGGGGTGGGCGTCGCGGTGGGTCTGGGTGGTTGGGGGTGGTGCGGCGGTCGGAGGTGGTTGGCGGTGGTGGGTTGCTGGTGTGGTGGTGGTTGTAGAAGAGGGAGGGAGTTGCAGAGAAGAGAGGAAGAAGGGGGGTTATGGGGCGCGACGGGTAGGGTTTCGCGTGAAAAGGGGTTAGTATTTTTTAATCCACGCGATCGCGTGACTAGGGTGAAATGGGATTGACGCGGTCGTGTGATTGACGCGATCGCGTGGGTTGGGTAAAAGATGGATAACGCGGACGCGTGAGGCATGCGACCGCGTCACTGTAATCTGTGCTAAACACACAATTCCAGCGTCGTTTCCGCGCAACTCTCTGTTTCCATTTAGGGAGCCATGATATCCACGCGACGCGGACGCGTCGCTCACGCTTCCGCTTGGGATGAGTGTTTTGCAGGTGACGCGTTCGCATCAGGGACGTGAACGCGTGGGCCATTTTGTGCTAAACGCACACCAGTCGCACGATTCCAGCCCAGATTTCTGGGTGTTGGATCTTTACGCCGATTTCCAGGTCACGCGTTCGCGTGAGTGACACGGACGTGTGGGAGGTATGTGTTCGCAACTGAGGTGAACGCGTTTGCGAAGCGGTCGCATGGAACAATTTGTGCCAAAGGCACACCTCCAGCTACGCTTTCACGTCACTTTCTATTCACTTTTTCTTCCTAATGCACTTGTGACGCGGACGCGTCAGCGATGCTTACGCGTCGCGTGCAAAAAAAAATTTTTTTATGCAATTATGCAGTATGCAATGCTAATGCGAATGCTACGAATAATATCCAGGTTCAATGAGAATAAAACAATATAAAAATAAACAAAACGAAATAAAATTGAAACAGGAACGATCATACCATGGTGGGTTGTCTCCCACCTAGCACTTTTAGTTAAAGTCCTTAAGTTGAACATTTGATGAGCTTCTTGTTATGGTGGCTTATGCTTAAATTCATCCAGAAATCTCCACCAATGTTTGGAATGCCAACAGCCTCCGGGGTCCCAAACTAGGCATGTAAAGCTTTTGAGCAGCTTCAAATAGATTCTCAGGCTCCCGGTGTGATGAATGTCAGAATAGATTCCAGGATCCCAAACTTTGCTTTTAAATCCGCCTTTGTGTTGATCTATATTCTTCCATTCGGGCGGTTTAGAAATTGTATTCTCACCAAGATGACCAAACGTCTTCCGAGACCCATTCAATTGAACTTGATACCATTCCGTCCACTTCGAATTGAAGCATGGAACCTTATTGAATCTTGCACACCAGCTCTTAGTACGAGCCATTTCCCTCTTACTCTTAAAGCCGCAGAGAGCTCTAAGCTGGCCATCTGTTTCAAGCAAACCATATTCAAGTGGAAAAGTAAAGATAAAGGTTAAGGATTGTACCCACTTGAAGCTTGTATTAGGTGGTAATGGCCTTGGAATAGGTGTTTCCAGTGGTTCTGTAAGCTCTACTCCTTTGTATTCTTCTTTGAATTCCTCCACTTCCTTACAAAATTCTTCAACTGCAACTGCGTCCTGATCAAAGTCTTCTATGTCTTCCTCGTCACTCAAGTCATACGTTGGAGGTTGAGAGAAATCTACCTCGATGTCATCTTCGTATTCACTTCGATAAGGTCCTTCAGGCTCACGGAGTTCAGTTGCAGATGCAAGTTCGTGACTAGGAGAGCTTGATTCATGATCATCACTGCCCATAGAATCAACTTCTTGGTCTGTTCCGTCCAATTTTTCACAAGGTATATGCATTGGAGGTTGTGCACTGTCCTTCCTGGCATCAAATTCGAACTTCTCAGCGGAATCCTTTACAGTTCTCGATTCCCATGGAGGTTCAGCATCTCCTAAATCTTCAACCACTTCTTCTTCTACAACTAACATGTCTTCCTCCACTTGTTCCAATATAAAGCCATGCTCCTCATTATCCACCGAAGTTTCTAGTGTCTCCTTCATGCTACTCTCTTCTTTAGATTCTCCACATGTAGCCATGGGAGTACTTTGAGTGCTCAGATGTCGGGAAGCTATTACATTTACTACCTCGGTTATGGCAGTAGTGAGTTCCAGTACGTCCTTTTGCATCTTCGCTTGCCCTTGAAGAAGAACACGAAGTTTGTCATCCATAGGAGGTTGGGGTGGGTATGAGGGTTCATTGGTTGGGGGAGAGGGTTCAAAATAAGAATGTGGTGGTTCTTGGGGGTAATTGGATTGAGATTGTGGTGGATAAGGGTCATATGGTGGTGAATGGTGAAAAGGAACTTGTGAGTGTGGGGGTTCAAAGCTACGTTGAGAGGATAGTCTATAAGCACAGGGTGGGGCTTGTTGGTAAATACAAGGGGGTCCACCATATCTATCAGCTTGGTATGCATTGTTGAGTAGTCCTTGCCCATGATATCTTGGAGGGTGTTGTTGCCTAAAGGGTTGATCAGATCCTCTTGGCTCCATCCATCTTTGATTGCTTAGACCTTGATGCATATTCCTGTTATAGCTTCCACTCCTTTCAACAAATTTAGAACCAAACTCAAAGCGAGAGGGGGTGAGAATTCATAATAACTAATAGAAATAAAAAGGAAAAACAAAAACAAATAAACAAGTAAAAGAAAAAAAATATTTACAATAACCAATAATAAGGCACACGTTTGCGATTCCCCGGCAACGGCGCCATTTTGAAGAACGAATGATTGACGGTTTAGAATTCAGAATCAAATTCCCGTTGCAAGTATAGTTTCTAAACCAAGCAATCATCATTTCTTACAAACGTTTTGGTTGTCACGAGTAACAAACCTAATAAAATTTATAAACCGAAGTATTCAAACCTCGGGTCGTCTTCTCAAGGAATTGCAGGGAGCTGTTCTTATTATTAGTTATGGAAAATAGTGTTTTTGGGTTTTGAAAGGTTTGAACAAGGAAAATAAGTTACAGGAATTTATAAATTAATATCTAATAAAACTCTTGGCAAGGTATGAAAATTCGGAAGTCCTATCCTAGTTATCCTTATGAGAATTGAGTTTAATCCCACTTAGTTAACCTTTACAAAAACAAGGGAAAGTCAAGTGGACTAATTAGTTAGATCCCCAAGTCCTAGCCAACTCCTAAGGAAAGACTAGAGTTAGTGGAATTCAATTCAATTAGCAAAAATAACAATTAACAATCACAATAAGTTTGATAACTCAAGAGCCTCCAGTTAATCAATTAAAGCCAAGAATATAAAAAGCTAAATAAGAATCATAAATCTGAAATACCTCAATTTATATCAAATAAAGAAAATCCTAACATGAATGGTTCATAAGCCAATTTGGCAACATAAGTAATTAAATAAAAGCATTAAAGTATCTGAAAGTAAAAGAGAAATATAAAGTAAAAGGAATATTGAACCTGAGAGGAAGTTGAAATAATAAGTTAAAATAATAAGAAATCCTAATTCCTTTAACAGGAATCCTAATCCTAAAACCTAAGAGAGAGGAGAGAACCTCTCTCTCTAAAAACTACTTCTAAACTATGAAAAGTGAATAATCGAATCCCCCTATGAATGGATGCATTCCCCCACTTTATAACCTCTAATCTATGTTTTCTGGTCTTGGATCTGGGCCAAAAGGAAGTCGCTGGGGGTGTTTTCTGCAGTTTCTGGTGTGTGGCGTCTGTCACGCGTCCGCGCTGGTCACGCGGTCGCGTCATCTGGGAGTTTTCCTTGTCACGTGTTCGCTTCGCTCACGCGTAAGCGTCATTTGTGTTCTGCTTAAGCCATGCGTCCGGGTCACTCACGCGTCCGCGTCGCTGCCTTTTCGCACTGGGCACGCGGCCGCTTCGTCCATGTATTCGCGTCGCTGCCCTTTTCTTCAAAACTCCATTTTTGTGCTTTTCTTCCATTTTTGTATGTTTCCTTTCCATCCTTTAAGTCATTCCTGCCCTATAAAGCCTGAAAGCACTCAACACACAAATCACGGTATCGAATGGTAATAAAGGATGATTAATTTTAATATTTCTAAAGCATAGGAAACATGTTTTTCACATATATCACATAATAAGGAAGGGAAAGTAAAACCATGCAAATTACATGAATAAGTGGGTGAAGGATTGAATAAATCACTTAAATTGAGCACAAAATACATCATAAAATATGGGTTTATCATGCATGCATCTGGCCAGGCTAATGCCCTTAAGATCACCTATGGACCACCCAAGAGCTGTCTTGTGTGTTCTTAACACTTGTATTAGTGCTTTCTCTTCCTGTGGCTCTAAGGTAGAGCCTATGATTACCGGAAAGATGTCATCTTCTCCCAGAAATGCATATTTCAGGGATGGTGGTAGTGGTTTGAGCTCGAGTTTAGGAGGCTTCTCCTCTTCCTGAGGAGTTTTCAGAGGTTCTTTTGTTTCCCCTGGTTCCTCCAGATCAGGCTGAACATTTTAAAAATGTCCTCTAGCTCTGATTTGAGACTCTCAGTCATATTAACCTCTTCCACCTGGGAGTCAATAATATAAGTGCTCATGTAGTCTTTTGATGTGTCTAGATGCTACATAGCTTTGACAGCATTCAACTTAAACTCATCCTCATTGACTCTCGGGGTTATCTCCCCTTTTTGGACGTCAATGAGGGTTCGTCCAGTTGCGAGGAATGGTCTTCCTAGAATGAGAGTTGCACTCTTGTGCTCCTCTATTTCCAGCATTACAAAGTCAGTTGGAAAGGCGAATGGCCCAACCTTGACAATCATGTCCTCAATTACGCCTGATGGAATTTTAATGGAGCCATAAGCAAGTTGGAGGCATATCCAGGTTGGTTTAACTTCATCAGTCAAACCAAGCCTTTTGATAGTGGATGCAGGTATTAGGTTGATACTTGCCCCAAGATCGCATAGAGTTGTCTTGGTACAAGCACCCTCTAATGTGTATGGTATCATAAAGCTTCCGGGATCTTTAAGCTTCTCTAGTAAGCTTTTTAATATGACTGCACTGCATTCTTCAGTGAGGAAAACTTTTTCAGTTTCTCTCCAATCCTTCTTATGACTTAAGATCTCTTTCATGAACTTAGCATAAGAGGGTATTTGCTTAAGTGCCTCTGCAAACGGAATCTTTATTTCAAGAGTCCTGAGATAGTCTGCAAAGTGGGCAAATTGTTTATCCTGTTCCGCTTGGCAGAGTTTCTGAGGATAAGGCATCTTGGCTTTATATTCTTCAACCTTAGTTGCTGTAGGTTTATTTCCTATAGAAGTGGTTGGATAAGCCTGCTTAAGGGGGTTGTTATCAGCACTTGTAGGTGTGTGATCCCGCATTGGCGTTTGAACGCCAGAATTGGGTGCTGTATGGGCATTTAACGCCAGATTGCCACCCTTTTCTGGCATTTGGACGCCAGAATTGGCCATCCATTGGGCGTTTAGCGCCAACTTCTCATCCTTTTCTGGCGTCTGAACGCTAGAATCATTCCTCTCTGGGCTCTTACTGTCCTCAGAGGGATTTTGGGCAGTGGTTTGGTCATCCTCTGACAGTTGTTCCTTTCTTGGCTTTCTGCTGCTTTGAGTTGAGACATTCAATGTCTTCCCATTCCTTAAATGAACAGCTTGGCACTCTTCCGTTATCTGTTTAAATAACTGTTGTCTTGTCTGATCCAATTGTGCTTCCATATTCTTGTTAGCATTTTTAGTGTCTTGTACCATCTCCTTAAATTCTGCTAACTGTTTTGTTATAAAAAGCAATTGCTGATTGAGTTCAACAACTTATTTTGGAGGACTAAGTTCAGTGGATACTGCTTTAGCCTCTTCTTTCATGGAGGACTCACTATTTAAGTACAGATATTGATTTCTAGCAACTGTATCAATGAGCTTTTGAGCCTCTTCAATTGTCTTTCTCATATGTATAGATCCACTGGCTGAGTGGTCCAGAGATATCTGGGCCTTTTCTGTAAGCCCATAGTAGAAGATGTCTAACTGCACCCATTTTGAAAACATTTCAGAGGGGCATTATAAAAAGATTCATAACACCAGGCATTATATCTGGGCCTTTTCCTTAGCATCTCTCTGTACCTCTCCCAGGCATTATAAAAAGATTCATTATCCTCTTGTTTAAAGCCTTGGATGTCCAGCCCTAGCTGTGTCATCCTTTTTTGAGGGAAATATTGATTCAGGAATTTGTCTGATAACTGTTTCCATGTTCTTATGCTTGCTGTGGATTGGTTATTTAACCACCTCTTAGCTTAATCTTTTACAGCAAATGGAAACAGCAATAATCTGTAGACATCCTGATCTACTTCTTTATCACGTACTATGTCAGTAATTTGTAAGAGCTGTGCCAGAAACTCAGTAGGTTCTTCCTGTGGAAGACCGGAATACTGGCAATTTTACTGCACCATGATAATGAGCTGAGGATTTAGCTCAAAGTTGCTGGCTCTGATGGGAGGTATACAGATATTACTCCCATATGAAGCAGTAGTGGGGTTAGCATATGACCCCAGAGTCCTTCTAGACTGTTCATTTCCACTTAGGTCCATGATGGAGAAAGGGAGATGATGTGGATTAAAAAAATTATTCTTTTATTAATTTTTAAAATTTTTTTTGAATACTGAAATTAAAATAAAATAAATGAAAAGTCAAGCTGTCCAAGCGTTAAATTTTTGAACACAAGTGATTTACGGAGATGCTCTGTCGTCTGAATCTCTGCTTTCCTACTGTCTTCTTCTCCAAACACGCATGGCTTCCTTCAATGGCAAGCTGTATAATCCTCTCAGATGAAAAATACCATGCACGGTCTCTGCACGGCTAATCATCTGTCGGTTCTCACTAGTGTTGGAATAGGATCTCTCTATCCTTTTGCACACTGTCACTGCGCCCAACATTCGTGAGTTTGAAGCTCGTCACTGTCATCCCTTCCCAGATCCTACTCGGAATACCATAGACAAGGTTTAGACTTTCCAGATCCCAGGAATGCTGCCAATTGGTTCTAGCCTCTATCACGGAGGTTCTAATCTCACGGACTCGGTTCGTGGATCAGAAAACCAAGAGATACGCACTCAAGCTATCGCCCAATGACTACGTTGAGCTCAGATAGAACGGGAGTAGTCGTCAGGCACGCATTCATAAATGTAAGAATAATGATGAGTGTCACGGATCATCATCTTCTCCAGATCGAAGTACGAGTGAGTATCTTAGAATAGAATCAAGCCTGATTGAATCGAAAATAATAGTAATTGCATTAATCCATTGAAACACAGCAGAGTTCCTCACCCCCACCTATGGGGTTTAGAGACTCATGCCCTAGAAGATACAATATGAAATAAAAATGTCATGAGTTGCTAAATGAATCTCTAAAAGTAGTTTTTATACTAAACTAGTAACTTAGGTTTACAGAAAATGAGTAACTAGGTGTAGATAGTGCAGAATTCTACTTTCGGGGCCCACTTGGTATGTGCTTGGGCTGAGCATTCAAGCTTCCACGTGCATATGCCTCAAGTTAGAGTTAAATGTCACCCTGGGTGCCAAAATGGGCGTTTAACGCCAAGAATTATGCCAGTTCTGGCGATTTACGCTAGAAAGTTTTTAAACTGGCATTTAACGCCAGTTTGGGCCATGAAATCTTGGGAAAATTATGAACTATTATATATTTCTGGAAAGCCCAAGATGTCTACTTTTCAACGCAATTGAGAACGCGCAAATTGTGCTTCTGTAGCTCCACAAAATCTATTTCGAGTGCAGGAGGGTAGAATCCAACAGCATCTGTAGTCCTTTCTCAGCCTCTGAATCAGATTTTTGCTCAGGTCCCTCAATTTCAGCCTGAAAATACCTGAAATCACAGAAAAACACACAAACACATAGTAAAGTCCAGAAATGTGATTGTTGAATAAAAACTAATAAAAAATATAATAAAAAGTAACTAAAATATACTAAAAACTATGTAAAAAAATGCCAAAAAGAGTATAAATTATCCGCTCATCATTTATACATTCTATTCCTTAATTACGAATGATTCTTTGAATTTGAGTTTTTGCTTGGATTGCAAGTTTCCTAAAATTGTTTGAAAAATCCTCAAAATTCAAAAATATGGTTGATTTTGTATTTTGGTTGGTTTTTGAGTCTTAGAGAAAGTTAGGAGGATTCTGAGCTCTTCTTAGTGTTTTTGAAAAAAAAAAAAAGAAGAAAAAGCCATGCGCAAACGCACAGTGCGCGCACGCGTCAGTTGTGCATTTCGCACTCTCCAGGCCAAGGACCAGAGAGTTGTGCCACTTCTGGGCCAACTCTGTGCCCTGAGCCACGCGGATGCGTACATGACGCGTCCGCGTTCCTTTGCGTTTCCATACCTACGCGTAGGCGCACCTGGCGCCTCCGCGCCCTATCATTGCTCCGATCACCCATGCACAAGCGCACAGTGCATGTGTGCGTCAACACATTTTTGCGTCACCCAGGCAAAAGACCCGAGAGTTGTGCAAACTTTAGGCCACCTTGGTGCCTCTGGCCCAACTCACCCCACGCGGACGCGCACCATACGCGTCCGCGCCGATGCCCACATCACCCATCTACGCGAAGGTGCATTTGACGCTTCCGCACCGCTCGCTCATCTTCCCATCCGCGCGGACGCGCACGGTGCGCGCACGCGTGAATTCAAATGATTAACCCTATCCATGCGAAGAACAAAGCGCAGTCGTGCACCTCACTTCTTTCCCCCCTAACCCTCCTCGTTCTCTCTTCCACTCACCCCCCAAAACCACCATCTCCCTCAAGCTTCACCACCACTCTAACCACCGACCGCCGCCGTCGAC
>NC_029790.2:59688312-59697161 GCF_000816755.2 Arachis ipaensis | reverse complement strand
CCGCCGCCGTCGACCCCCTTTCTTTCCCCTTCTCTCACCGTTTCTCTCTCCTACAGCCTCCTTCTTTTCTCTCCTCTCTTCCTCCCTTACCACTCCCTCTTTTCACTCTCTGTCCGGTGACTCACCGCCAGCGCCGCCGGCAAACCCCTCAACCACCCTCACCATCACCTTTCTCCCCACTTCTCACATTCCACCCATTTGTCCTCATCGTACCTCACCCCTCTCTCTATCCCTATTCTACGCTGCTTTCCACTCACTCCCACTGCTCTGCGCGCTGCTTCCTGCGCCACTGTGAGTCCGCCACTACCACTACTGGACGGCACATCACCCCTTTCCACTTCCTCAGCCCCATTTCTCTTTTGCCCATTCCAGGTTCCGTACTGGTGCACGAATTGTAAATCACACTTTTTACAACTCGTACCACTAACCAGCAAGTGCACTGGGTCGTCCAAGTAATACCTTACGTGAGTAAGGGTCGATCCCACGGAGATTGTTGGCTTGAAGCAATCTATGGTTATCTTGTAACTCTTAGTCAGGAAAACAATAAAATAATTCACTTATCAAATTTGATTGCAAGGAATAAAAGGGCAGAACACAAATTATACTTGTATGCAATGATGGAGAATATGTTGGAGTTTTGGAGATGCTTTGTCTTCTGAAATTCTGCTTTTCTCTATTTTCTGATTCACGCACGCACGTCCTCCTATGGCAAGCTGTGTGTTGGTGGATCACCGTTGTCAGTGGCTACCATCCATCCTTCCAGTGAAAAGGGTCCAGATGCGCTGTCACCGCACAACTAATCATCTGCAGGTTCTCAATCGTACCGGAATAGGATTTACTATCCTTTTGCGTCTGTCACTACGCCCAGCACTCGTGAGTTTGAAGCTCGTCACAGTCATTCAATCCCTGAATCCTACTCGGAATACCACAGACAAGGTTTAGACTTTCCGGATTCTCTTGAATGCTGCCATCAATCTAGCTTATACCACGAAGATTCTGATTAAGAGATCTAAGAGATATTCATTCATTCTACAATGGAACGTAAGTGGTTGTCAGGCACGCGTTCGTGGAGGAATGATGATGATTGTCACATTCATCACATTCATATTGAAGTGTGAATGGATATCTTAGATAGGAACACGCATGTTTGAATGGAAAACAGAAATACATGCATTAATTCATCGAGACAAAGCAGAGCTCCTCACCCCCAACAATGGGGTTTAGAGACTCATGCCGTCAAAAGGTACAAAGTTCAGATAAAAAATGTCATGAGATACAAGATAAGTCTCTAAAAGTTGTTTAAATACTAGACTAGTAAACTAGGTTTACAGAAAATGAGTAAACTAAGATGGATAGTGCAGAAATCCACTTCTGGGGCCCACTTGGTGTGTGCTAGGGCTGAGACTTAAGCTAATCACGTGCATAGGGTTGTTTTGGGCGTTCAACGCCAGCTTTGGATCCTTTTCTGGCGTTGAACTCCAACTTGTAACCTGTTTCTGGTGCTGGACGCCAGACTGCAACATGGAACTGGCGTTGAACGCCAGTTTACGTTGTCTATTCTTGAGCAAAGTAAGGACTATTATATATTGCTGTAAAGCCCTGGATGTCTACTTTCCAACGCACTTAGAAGCGCGCCATTTGGAGTCATGTAGCTCCAGAAAATCCATTCCGAGTGCACGGAGGTCAGAATCCAACAGCATCACCAGTCCTTTTTCAGCCTGAATTTGATTTCTGCTCAGCTCCCTCAATTTCAGACAGAAAATACCTGAAATTACAGAAAAACAAAAAAACTCATAGTAAAGTCCAGAAAGATGAATTTTTCCTAGAAAGTACTGAAAATAAACTAAAAACTAACTAAAACACACTAAAAACTATATGAAATTAACCCCAAAAAGCGTATAAAATATCCGCTCATCATAACACCAAACTTAAACTGTTGCTTGTCCTCAAGCAACTAGATAAATAAAATAGAATACAAATAATTTAAGAAGCAATAGTATCTCTGAGTTTTTTTTTTGAGTGAAGCTCAGATTCTAATTAGATGAGCGGGACTAGTAGCTTTTTGCTTCTGAACAGTTTTGGCATCTCACTTTATCCATTGAAGCTCAGAGTGATTGGCATCTATAGGAACTCAGAATTCAGATAGTGATATTGATTTTCCTAGTTCAGTATGTTGATTCTTGAACACAGCTACTTTATGAGTCTTGGCCGTGGCCCTAAGCACTTTATTTTCCAGTATTACCACCGAATACATAAATGCCACAGACACATAACTGGGTGAACCTTTTCAGATTATGACTCAGCTTTGCTAAAGTCCCCAATTAGAGGTTTCCAGGGTTCTTAAGCACACTCTTCTTTTTGCTTTGGACCTTGACTTTAACCGCTCAGTCTCAAGTTTTCACTTGACACCTTCACGCCACAAGCACATGGTTAGGGACAGCTTAGTTTAGCCGCTTAGGCAAAGATTTTATTCCTTTAGGCCCTCCTATCCACTGATGCTCAAAGCCTTGGGGTCCTTTTTATTACCCTTGCCTTTTGGTTTTAAGGGCTATTGGCTTTTTGCTCTTGCCTTTTGGTTTTAAGAGCTTTGGCTTTTTCTGCTTGCTTTTTCTTTTTCTTTCTCTATTTTTTTTTCCTGCAAGCTTTTGTATTCACTGCTTTTTCTTGCTTCAAGAATCATTTTTATGATTTTTCAGATTATCAATAACATGTCTCATGTTCATCATTCTTTCAAGAGCCAACATATTTAACAGTCTTAAACATCAAATTCAAAAGACATATGCACTGTTCAAGCATTCATTCAGAAGACAGAAAGCATTGCCACCACATGTAAATAATTAGAATTTATCTTATTAAAAACTCGAAAAATATTGCCTCTTATTCTAAAGAAATTCTTCTATTTTATTCATGTTTAATGATGATGATAAAATTAAATTATATCTTAATTGGAGATAAAATAAAAAATATAGATACTAATTACTACTATATGACTCCTAAGGTAAAACTAGAATAAAAACAGTTATCACAGAGTTAAGGCTAAGATTGGAATTTAACAACCTTTGTTCTGGGAAGTGGATGTTCCTCTAATCTGCGGGGTGCTTGGTCCTTCAAGAGATAATTTCTGGCGCATCAATTCCCTTAAATCACGCCCTTGCTCCTCCTGTTCTTTAAGCAAATAGCAAAGAATGCTACTTTGTTCTTTCTGTTCTTTCTTTATTTGTTCTATAGCTTCTTACATCTTGGTAATAGATGTTTCAAGATACTCCCAGTATTCAGATTGAGGGATTTCTGGGAGAAATTTCTGTGTTCTCTTCTTGATGGGGTCATCCTGTGCTTGTTGTTTTTCCATTGATGCTTTGGTGATTGGTCGCTCAACTGAGATATACTCAGTTATTCCCATCCTTACTCCAGCGTCCTTGCAGAGCATAGAAATCAAGCATGGATAAGCCAACCTGGCATCTTTGGAATTTTTGTTTGCAATTTTGTACAATTCAGTTGAAATCAGTTGATGAAATTCCACTTCTTTTCCCATCATGATGTAATGGATCATCACTGCTCTTCTAATAGTGACTTTAAAACGGTTTCTAGTGGGCAGCAGAGAATGTCCAATGAAGTCCAGCCATCCTCTGGCGACTGGTTTGAGATCTTCTCTTTTGAGTTGAATTGGGACACCCTTCATGCTGGTGGTCCACTGGCTCTAGGGATACATATATCCTCTAGAATCTTATCCAGGCCCTTGTCTGTTCTCATCATTCTCCTATTGAAGGAGTCTGGATCATCTTTCAGCTGAGGTAGCTTTAAGATCTCCCTGATCTTGTCAGGGTGGGTATGAACAATATTTCCTCTGACCAAGGTCCGATAGTCATAGAGAGCAAATCCAGATAGTCTTTGCTTGTCTGTTTGCCACATATTAGCATAGAACTCCTGGACCATATTCCTTCCCACATTCGTTTCAGGATTAGCTAGGATCTCCCAGTTCCTGATTCGAATTTGCTCCTGGATCTCCGGATATTCATCTTCTTTCCGATCGAATCTAACTTCCGGGATTACTGATCTTAGACCCATTATTTTGTAATAATGGTCTGAATGTTCTTTAGTTAAGAACTTCCCTTGATTCCATAGTGGTTTTGGAACACTCTCTTTCTTGCCTCTTGGAGTGGGTTGTTTTCCTTTAGGAACCATGATCTTAGTGGGTATGGTTTAGTGATCACGGATAAACACACCAAACTTAGAGGTTTGCTTGTCCTCAAGCAAAAGAAAAAAAAGGAGAGGGATAGAAGGAGAGCTTGTGTAGGATGGTGGATGAGAGGAAGGAGGCCGAATGGGTTTTTAAAAGGGAGGGGGGGTTTTCGAAAATAGGGAGAAAGATAAGATAGAAGATATGATTTTAAAAAAAAATATGATAAGAAAAGATATAATTTAAAATTGAAAAGATATGAAAGATATTTGAAAAAGATAAAATTGGATTTAAAAAAAAGATATTGATTAGTTGAAAGGATTTTTGAATGAAAAGAGATAGATTTGTTTTGAAAATTTTGAAAAAGAGTTGACTTGGATTGAAAAAAAGGATTTGTGCTTATGGATTAAGATACATTTAATATTTTTAAAGAAGGGTTTTTAGAAATTAGGGATTTTAGAAATCAGGGTTTGTAACATGTTTATGCAAGAAATCATGAATTGAAACATGAAAATTAAGATTAAAATGAAAAATATGAAGAAAAAATGAATTTACCTCCTCCCCACCATCCTGGCGTTTGAACGCCCAAACGCTGCATGTTTTGGGCGTTCAACACCCAACTGCTGCTTCTCCTGGGCGTTCAACGCCCAGCTGTTGCTTCTTTCTGGGCATTTTTCTAAACACCCAAGATGCTGTAAATCTGGCGTTAAACGCCCAGACGGAGCTTCTTTCTGGCGCTCAATGCCCAGAAGATGCTTCTTTCTGGCATTTAACGCCCAGATGGCTATCCTTACTGGCGTTCAACGCCCAGTGGATGCTTCTTTTGGGCGTTGAACGCCCAAAACAGACTATTACTGGCATTTTCTTGCCAGTGAGCTCTGTTTCTCTATTTTGTGTGCAGAATCCTTCTGTAACCCTGTGAACTTATACAATTGACTCTTTACCTTAGTATCAATGAACTTTATATAAACAAATAAAATCAAGAATAGGGCAAAATGCTTAGAGGAAGTGATGCCCCATGGCTGGGTTGCCTCCCAGCAAGCGCTTCTTTATTGTCTTTAGCTGGACCTTACTGAGTTTTTAATCTAGCCTCAGCCTTGAGCACTCTTGCTCAACATTGCCTTCAAGATAGTGCTTGATTCTCTATCCATTAACAATGAACTTCTTATCAGAATCAATATCTTGAAGCTCCATATAACCATATGGTGATACACTTGTAATCACATATGGTCCCCTCCACCGGGACTTCAGTTTCCCGGGGAATAGCCTGAGCCTAGATTTAAACAACAGAACCTTTTGTCCTGGTTCAAGGATTCTAGATGACAGCTTTTTGTCATGCCACTTTTTTTATTTCTCTTTATATAGCTTGGCATTTTCGAAAGCAGTGAATCTGAATTCCTCTAGCTCATTTAGCTAGAGCAATCTTTTTTCTCTAGCTAATTTGGCATCAAAGTTTAGGAATCTGGTTGCCCAGTAGGCTTTATGTTCCAGTTCCACGAGCAGGTGGCATGCCTTACCATACACAAGTTGGTATGGAGAGGTCCCTATAGGAGTCTTGAATGCTGTTCTGTAAGCCCACAGAGCATCATCCAAGCTTCGTGCCCAATCCTTTCTACGGGTACTTACGGTCCGTTCCAGGATTCTTTTTAGTTCTCTGTTAGAGACTTCAGCTTGCCCATTTGTCTGTGGATGATATGGACTCGCCACCTTGTGGCGAATCCTATACCGGACCATGGCAGAGCAAAGCTATTTGTTGCAGAAGTGAGTGCCCCCATCACTGATTAGTACCCTGGGAACACCGAACCTACTGAATATATGTTTCTGGAGGAACTTCAGCACTGTTTTAGTATCATTGGTGGGTGTGGCAATGGCCTCAACCCATTTTGATACATAGTCAACTGCCACCAGAATATAAGTGTTTGAGTATGATGGTGGGAAAGGCCCCATGAAATCAATACCCCATACATCAAACAACTCAATCTCCAAGATTCCTTGTTGAGGCATGGCGTAACTGTGAGGCAAATTACCAGGTCTCTAGCAACTGTCACAGTTACGTACAAACTCTCGAGAATCTCTGTAGAGTGTAGGCCAGTAGAAGCCACATTGGAGGACCTTGGTGGCTGTTTGCTCACCTCCGAAATGACCTCCATATTGTGACCCATGGCAATGCCATAAGATCCTTTGTGCTTCTTCTTTAGGCACACACCTACGGATTATGCCATCTAGGGATCTACTGCAATCTGGTTATAGCCTGATTAGCCATCCAAAAAGCAGTAATAATCATGACCTGCTAGTCTGTCTAGCATCTGGTCTATGAATGGTAAAGGAAAATGATCCTTTCTGGTGGCTGTATTGAGCCTTCTATAGTTAATACACATGCACCACCCTGTAACTGTTCTTGTAGGAACCAGTTCATTCTTTTCATTATGAACCACTGTCATGCCTCCCTTTTTAGGGACAACTTGGACAGGGCTCACCCAGGGGCTATCAGAAATAGGATAAATAATCCCAACCTCCAGTAATTTGGTGACCTCTTTCTGCACCACTTCCTTCATGGCTGGATTTAGCCGCCTCTATGGTTAAACCACTGGTTTAGCATTATCCTCCAATAAGATTTTGTTCATGCATCTAGCTGGGTTTATGCCCTTAAGGTCACCTATGGACCACCCAAGAGCTGTCTTGTGTGTCCTTAGCATTGAATAAGTGCTTCCTCTTCCTGTGGATTTAAAGCAGAGCTTATGATCACTGGAAAAGTGTCACCTTCTCCCAGAAATGCATATTTCAGGGATAGTGGTAATGGTTTGAGCTCGGGTTTAGGAGGTTTTTCCTCTTCCAGAGGAAATTTCAGAGGCTCTTTCATTTCCTCTGAATCCTCTAAATCAGGCTGAACATCTTTAAAGATGTCTTCCAACTCTGATTCGAGACTCACAGCCATGTTGATCTCTTCTATCAAAGAGTCAATAAGATCAACTTTCATGCAGTCTTTTGATGTGTCTGGATGCTGCATGGCTTTGACAGCATTCAACTTAAACTCATCATCATTGACTCTCAGGGTTATTTCCCCCTGTTGGACATCAATGAGAGTTTGTCCAGTTGCTAGGAAGGGTCTTCCTAGAATGAGTGTAGCACTCTTGTGCTCCTCCATTTCCAGCACTACAAAGTCAGTGGGAAAGGAGAATGGCCTAACTCTGACAATCATGTCTTCAATCATGCCTGATGGGTATTTAATGGAGCCATCAGCAAGTTGGAGACATATCCGGGTTGGTTTAACTTCTTCAGTTAAACCAAGCTTTCTGATAGTGGATGCAGGTATTAGGTTGATGCTTGCCCCAAGATCACATAAAGCTGTCTTGGTGCAATTACCTTCTAATGTGCATGGTATCAGAAAACTCCCAAGGTCTTTAAGCTTTTCAGGAAAGCTTTTCAGAATGACTGCACTGCATTCTTCAATGAGGAAAACTCTTTCAGTTTCTCTCCAATCCTTCTTATGACTCAAGATCTCTTTCATGAACTTGGCATAAGAAGGTATTTGCTCAAGTGCCTCTGTAAATGGAATTTTTATTTCAAGAGTCCTGAGATAATCTGCAAAGTGAGCAAATTGCTTATCCTGCTCCTCTTGGCGGAGTTTTTGAGGATAAGGTATCTTGGCTTTATATTCCTTAGCCTTAGTTGCTGTAGGTTTATTTCCTACAGAAGTGGTTGAAGAAGCCTTTTCAGATGGGTTGTCATCAGCAGTTGTGTGTGTCTGATCCCTCACTGGCAATTGAGTGCCAGAGTTAGAAGCTGGAGTGACGTTAGACACCAGCTCCTCATCTGTTCCTGGCATCTGAACGCCAGAACTGTGCTTCTTTTAGGCGTTCAACGCCAGATCCTTGCTTGTTTCTAGCGTTGAACGCCAGTCTTGAGCATGGTCTGGGCGTTCAGTGCCAGCCTTCCACCCAATTTCTGGCATTTTAGTGCCAGAATTATTTTTCCTTGGGTTCTTACTGTCCTTAGGTGGATTTTGGGTGGTTTGCTCATTTCTTGGCTTCTTGCTGCCTTGAGGTGGGGTATTTAATGTCTTCCCACTTCTTAATTGAACTGCTTGGCATTCTTCTGTTATTTGTTTTGACAGCTGCTGTTTTGTTTGCTTCAATTGTTCTTCCATATTTATATTAGCCATCCTTGTCTCTTGTAGTCTATCCTTGAATTCGGCTAACTGATTTGTTAGAAAGTCCAATTGCTGATCGAATTCAGTAGCTTGTTTTACAGGACTGAGTTCAGCAGTTACTGTTTTAACCTCTTCTTTCATGGAAGGGTCACTGCTTAGGTACAGATGCTGATTTCTGGCAATTGTATCAATGAGCTCTTGAGCTTCTTCAACTGTCTTTCTCATGTGGATAGATCCATCAGCTGAGTAATCTAGAGACATCTAAGCTCTTTCTGCAAGCCCATAGTAGAAGATGTCTAACTGAACCCACTCTGAAAACATTTCAGAGGGGCATTTTCGTAGCATCTCTCTGTATCTCTCCCAGGCATCATAAAGAGATTCATTATCTCCTTGTTTAAAGCCTTGGAAGTCCAGCCTTAGCTGTGTCATCCATTTTGGAGGAAAGTATTGATTCAGGAATTTTTCTGTCAGCTGTTTCCATGTCCTTATGCTGGCCTTAGGTTGGTTATTTAACCACCTCTT
>NC_029790.2:59650102-59688281 GCF_000816755.2 Arachis ipaensis | reverse complement strand
AAAATAAATTAAAATAAAATAAATAAAAATAGGTGAAGATTTTTGAAAAAAAATGAGGAGAGAGAAAGTGGTTAGGAAGTTTTGAAAAGGATATGATGATTTTTGAAAAAGGTTTTAAATTTTGAAATAAAAATCTGAATTTTAAAGGTAAATTTCAAAAATTTACTTTAAAATAGAGAGAAAAGATATTTTTGGATTTAAAGAGGAGAGAGAAAAACAATAAGATAGTACAAGATTTAAAATTTTTAGATATAATGCTCATTGTTTTCGAAAATTTTGGAGGGAAAACACCAAGGAACACCAAACTTAAAAATTTTAAGATCAAGACACAAGGAAACTCAAGAACACTTTGAAGACTCACAAGAACACAAGAACATGAAGAAAGAAAACCAAACTTAAAATTTTTAGAAAACCAAACTAAAATTTTCGAAAAATAAAGAAAAATCAACAAGAACACACCAAACTTAAAGTTTGGCACAAGATTTATTCAAAGAAAAAATATTTTTGAAAAAGATTTTAAAAACAGGCTAGCCAATTACTAAGAACATAAGCACCACGCTGTAGCTAATTGAGCTATAAGTTTAAAGTGTTTTAACAAGGTATAAATAATAAAAGACTCTAAACCAAAAAGAAAAATTTTTCCTAATCTAAGCAACAAAGTAAACCGTCAGTTGTCCAAACTCAAACAATGCCCGGCAACGGCGCCAAAAACTTGGTGCACGAATTGTAAATCACACTTTTTACAACTCGTACCACTAACCAGCAAGTGCACTGGGTCGTCCAAGTAATACCTTACGTGAGTAAGGGTCGATCCCACGGAGATTGTTGGCTTGAAGCAATCTATGGTTATCTTGTAACTCTTAGTCAGGAAAACAATAAAATAATTCACTTATCAAATTTGATTGCAAGGAATAAAAGGGCAGAACACAAATTATACTTGTATGCAATGATGGAGAATATGTTGGAGTTTTGGAGATGCTTTGTCTTCTGAAATTCTGCTTTCCTCTGTTTTTTGATTCACGCATGCACGTCCTCCTATGGCAAGCTGTGTGTTGGTGGATCACCATTGTCAGTGGCTACCATCCATCCTTCCAGTGAAAAGGGTCCAGATGCGCTGTCACCGTACGGCTAATCATCTGCAGGTTCTCAATCGTACCGGAATAGGATTTACTATCCTTTTAGGTCTGTCACTACGCCCAACACTCGTGAGTTTGAAGCTTGTCACAGTCATTAATTCCCTGAATCCTACTCGGAATACCACAGACAAGGTTTAGACTTTCCGGATTCTCTTGAATGCTGCCATCAATCTAGCTTATACCACGAAGATTCTGATTAAGAGATCTAAGAGATATTCATTCATTCTATGATGGAACGTAAGTGGTTGACAGGCACGCGTTCGTGGAGGAATGATGATGATTGTCACGTTCATCACATTCATATTGAAGTGCGAATGGATATCTTAGATAGGAACACGCATGTTTGAATGGAAAACAGAAATACTTGTATTAATTCATCGAGACACAGCAGAGCTCCTCACCCCCAACAATGGGGTTTAGAGACTCATGCTGTCAAAAGGTACAAAGTTCAGATAAAAAATGTCATGAGATACAAGATAAGTCTCTAAAATTTGTTTAAATATTAGACTAGTAAACTAGGTTTACAGAAAATGAGTAAACTAAGATGGATAGTGCAGAAATCCACTTCTGGGGCCCACTTGGTGTGTGCTGGGGCTGAGACTTAAGCTAATCACGTGCATAGGGCTGTTTTGGGCGTTCAAAGCCAGCTTTGGATCCTTTTCTGGCATTGAACTCTAACTTGTAACCTGTTTCTAAAGCTTGACGCCAAACTGCAACATGAAACTGGCGTTGAATGCCAGTTTATATCGTCTATCCTTGAGCAAAGTATAAACTATTATATATTTTTGGAAAGCTCTGGATGTCTACTTTCCAACGCAATTGGAAGCGCACCATTTGAAGTCATGTAGCTCCAGAAAATCCATTCCAAGTGCAGGGAGGTCAGAATCCAACAACATCAGCAGTCCTTTTTCAGCCTGAATCAGATTTCTGCTCAGCTCCCTCAATTTCAGCCAGAAAATACCTGAAATTACAGAAAAACACACAAACTCATAGTAAAGTCCAAAAATATGAATTTTGCCTAGAAACTACTGAAAATAAACTAAAAACTAACTAAAACACACTAAAAACTATATGAAATTAACCCCAAAAAGCGTATAAAATATCCGCTCATCATGTACCTTACCCCTATTTTGTTCTCTGTTTTTTTACTATTTACTTGATTTTGTTAGTTAGTGTTAGAATAGGTTACTGTTTGAATTTTGTATGTTAAGTTAGATAGAATTGCATGTTGTTAGGTAGTTAGGATGTGGTTAGATGATTTTATGTCTGATAAGTGCGCCGTTTGTATTTATTTGTTCGAATGTTACATGCTGAATGATGAGTGGTATGCTCTATTTTATATGTTCTATTTCATTGTTGTGCTGATTTTAACTGCTGCTTGCTGAATTTCATTGTCTGATTGTGTTTGGTACTACCCTACTATATGTAATCCATGCTTATGTCATGCTTGTGCATTTTTGGATTCATATACCTGTTTTTGCTACTTTATGCTATCTGGGAACATCTAATTTACTACCGGAATGCTGCCCGAATTTTTAAAAATTGCTATATGCTTTAACTTGCAACCTAAGAATCGAACTTAGCACTTTTCAGATCGAGTTTTATTCAACTTCAACAAGTTCAATTCCTAGGTTGCTACGGTTGGCATTTCTGTGCTTACTTGTATTTCCTGCGATATTAAATGGATTGATTAGTTCAAGGAGTTGCTTGTTGGATATCTGTGACAAACAATCCCTTACCTAACTCATCGACTTAAACCTTTTTGTGTTCTCACCCTTCAAGTTAAGTCAACTGCCTTTTGACTCATACTAAACTTACAATTTGACTTTAACTTATGATTTTCCTCAATAAGGTTCATTTAATTGCAATAGTTGGTGGATCTCACTAGTATAACCCTTTTTGATTCAAAACTGTTTTCAAGTGCTTTTGGTTACATTAGTGCATACTTCATTCTTTCAATACCAACTATTGTAAAACTTTTCTTGTGACCATGACATTGATTGATGATTTTCTTCAGATATATATGCTTTTGTGCAAAATTTTCATATTTTATCATTAATGATGCATCTTTTTCATGGATGCGAGTAGGCTTACCTTCCATACTTTGTGCACTTCTTGTAATTGAGCCAATAACTGTCATATCACTAATTTGTGAACCTGTTTCTAATTCTAACTTGATTAACCAACTGATTTCTTCTTTTTTGTTTTCAACTTAACTCCTTTAATCATTCTTTTGGATATGATGTCTCTTAGGCTTAATGAACAAGCATTGTGCAAATGTGGTTTGAATTCTTGATTTTTGACTTGGTTTAAATTCTGAATTTTGTTACTTGCATTCCAAGAATTCTCTTTTCTTCACTCACTTCATGAATATGGCATACTTTGCGTGCTATACATCTACTTGGCTAGTTGCTTATATCATATCATATCGGTTTTTCAGGATGTCGGATAGAGGAAAATCCATAGCTACTACTTCAAAGAAGAAGAAGCGCTCTCAAGCCTCTACACCCTCCCCTTATGCCAACTATGCCAGGAATCTGCTTAATGACGTGGATAAAGAGAATCAGCTGCTATCGCCCGCTGACACAACTTTTCCAATCTTTACTGTGAGCTTCGTATCCCTAAATATCGGAAGATGAATCTGAACATTGAAAAGAAATTGGCCCTTCCCTACGACGTGAGACGCGCCATCAACACCCATATTCTAGAATTGGGCTTAGACTTTGTTGATAGGGATTTAGGAAGGATAAACACTTCATGGGTCAAGGAGTTTTACTGCAACTTCTATCGCGCGACTCTTGATTCAGTCCACCTATGGGGTAGGCAGATCTTAATTACTGAGGCTGCTATTGGGGAGGCGTTGCTCTGCCGACCTCGTATTGGTACTAGTGACACATGTGCCTATCAGTAGGCAGAGATAGCTATACACTGCATGACCTTTAATTATGAGGCGCTGAAGTGCATTATTGCCACACCGGACGCCCCTTGGGTGATGGATTCTAGCAACAAGAGGCCCAAGGAGATGTTATTTACTTATCTGTCTAGAGAGGTTAGGACTTGGCAGCAGATATTTGTCCACTATATCCTGCCTACCACCCATTTTTCTGAGGTTTCGATGGATATGCTTGTTCTGATTGGCTGTGTCATGGAGGGGAAGGAGGTATACTTCCCCCGGTTTATTAGGCAAAGCATGTGGCGAGCACGCATCTGTGGCCTACTACCATTTCCCACGTTGCTCACCAGCATGATTGAGTTAGCCGATGCCCCATGGAGGGACGATGACGTGACACCACCACCCCCAGAAGACGACGATAAGGAGGTTACTATTCCGTAGGATACATGGGTGCACCAGAAGCCCCCACACAGGCACCGCTCTCGAGCTAGAGCGGTAGTAGAGGTAGCTAGACCTTGATCTTCTACAGTACTAGCAGGACCCTCTTATTCTTCAACAGCAATAGTAGCACCTTTACTACCACCACCAGCACCCGAGCCGACCTATCTTCTGGTTCAGCGTCTGTTTCGATTAATGGAGCGCAGTGAGCGTCGTATCATGCGATGTCTCAATCGCATAGACCAGGTGTTTGTATCACAGGGTATTGAGCTACCCCCTCTCATCGACTCTCCCGCTTCTGACGAGGCAGAGCATGAGGCAGAGCACGAGGAGGAGCATGTGGAGGAGCCGGCCACAGGCGCAGGCTACCCAGGATACTCAGCAGCCTCTTGGAGAGCTAGTACCCCAGATTGAGCATCAGCCAGAGCTAGAGGTGACTGTTGACTCCCATCACCATGAGCTCGATCACTAGCATCGAGGACGATGCTTCATCTTAAGTGTGGGGAGGTCACCGTCGTAGCCATCGGTGGATTCGATGAACATTTTCGGACACTATCTTCTAGCCTATGTTATTCTGCTTTATTTTGCACCTTTTGGATCATTGTATATATTAGTATTGTGAATTGTGGATACTTTTGTTTAGACTGTTGACTTTACACTTTCGCTTTATATTTTCACTTCTGCTTTATATAGTTGTTGTAGCTTGTTTTAGCTTTTGGTTGTGATTAGAAAAGTATTTTAGATTGTTGAAACCCAGTTGACCCTTTTTGTATAAGAAATGTGTTTTGATTAAAAAGGGGATAAACTAGGAAATTTTTTTTTAAATTTTCTAAATCACAACATTGTATTAGAATAAGCTTAGTCATTATGATGAAATTTTCCAATTAATCTATTTCTAGGGCACCACCCCAATTGGTTGAAATTTTTTTTAGAACTTGCTTGAATTATACACTTTGTGGATCATGTTTTGAGCAAAGAACACAAGCATGTGAGTTTTGAGCCTTAATTGTGTGGTTGCATCATATATAACAACTTATTCTCATTCTTGTGTTCATTATTCTCTTCCTATGATTGTAATCTTTGATTTGTTTGATTCTTTATGTCCATTACTTTATTTATACATGCATTTATATGATTGATGCCATTGTTCAAATAGCTCACTTACCCAAATAGCCGACCTTCTATCTTCCATTGTTAGCCAATTTGAGCCTATGCTTAACCCACTCATTCTCAATTGAAGCACATTACAAGCCTAAGTGAAAAACAATAAATGTCCCCTATTTGGATCTTTGATTAGCTTATGATAGTGAGAGTGTTCATCATCTGATTTGGGAAAATTGGGAACATTGGGTAGAGATAAAAGTGTGTTGGTATTTGTATTGAAAATTTGGGAATTGGGTACATACTCGTGTTTTAATCATATATAAACCATATGCATTGATGTTCTTGTATATATTTTAGTTTGAAAAAAATGAGAAAATATATATATATATATATATATATATAAGAAGAAAAAGAAAATATATAGAAAAGAAAGAAAAAGGAAAAGCAATAAAAAGGGGACAAAATGCCCCAAAGTTCACAATTCAATAATAATCAATGCATATGTGTGGTGATCAAAAGAGAATGCATGAGTGTGTGAAAGAGTGAAGAATGGGTAGCTGGGTTTGTTTAGAATTGTATAGGTTGTCATAGGTTAGGTGGGAAGTTTAAGTTAATCAAAGATTCAAATTTGAAGCTCACTTGACCATATGCATCCTACCTTGACCCTAGCCCCATTACAACCTTTGGGAAAGTCCTCATGATATTTGTATGAATGCATAAAGTAATTATTGATTGTTAGTTAAAAAACAAATCTTGGAAAGCATGATTAGGAGAGAATCGAGTGAATCAACCCCATACACTTGAGTACCTAGAGCGGATACACATCCAGTGAGGATTCGATTGCTCAATTACATGTTTCCACCCATGATCATCTTTTCTTGCATGTTTGTAAAATCTTTCAATGATTCAATTCAATTGTGGGTTGATTTGATTGCTATTTCCTTAGCCCTTGTGCTTGTATATGTATTCTTGGAAATTGACTTGTTTTGACCAAGTGGATGTATTCATGTAGATAGATTGCATATAGATAGGTTGCATGTAGTTAGTTTACATTGAATAAATGTTGATACCCCTTTGCTTCTCTCTTGATTTTAGCATGACGACATGCTTAGTTTAAGTGTGGAGAGGTTTGATAAACCCCAATTTTGTGGTTTATATTGTGCTTATCTTAGGGGATTTTATCATCTTTTGCCACATTTATTCAATGAAATAGCATGGTTTTGTAATTTTCCCTTAAATTGTGCTTAAGTGTAAAAATATGCTTTTTAGGCCCTTAAATTAGTGATTTTAATTCACTTTAATTCCATTCGATGCCTTGATGTTTTTGTTGAGTGATTTCAGGTTCATAAGGCAAGTATTAGATGGAAAAAATGAGGAGAAAAACATACAAAGTGGAGAATACATGAGGAAACAAGGATTGGGAATACTACAATGGGTGCGCACGCGTACAAGGCGCGCACGCAGAAGTGGCACCGTATGGCGACGCATACGCGTACATGGCGCGTACGCGCAGATGAGAAAATGGCCAAGCGACGCGCAAGCGCACATGGCGCGTACGTGTCGATACTCGCACGTGACCCACATAAAGGTAAAATGCTGGGGGCGATTTCTGAGCTGCTCAGGCCCAAATCCAACTTGTTTCTGAGTGTATTTCATGCATAATTGAAGCCTAAGCAAGGGGAGCAATTAGTTAGGATTAGGTTAGTTTTCTAGAGAGAGAAGCTCCCTCTTCTCTCTAGAATTAGGTTAGGATTAGGTTAATCTCTAGTAGATTTTGCATTAATTGCTTGATTTCATCTTGTTTCCTTCACAATTCCTTATTTCTACATCTTTTTTCTCTTAGTTGTAGTGTTAATTTCTCATTTTGCCCTCTTTGATGTGATGACACTTGTTGGATCTTAATTTCTTTTAATGCAATTTTATGTTCCATGTCTCTTTTATGTTTATCTTCATTGTTATTGTTGATTTCTTACTTATGTTAGTTATGGGTTTCCTTAATTCTTGCATTTTGTGATGTTTACTTTTATTGCACATTAGGTGTTTGATAGAATGTTTCCTATAGTTTTTGAGTATTTTTCCTTACTTGGCCTAGGCTAAGGGCATTGAGTGATCTCGAGTCATTGGGCTCTCATTGAATTGGTGATTTGAGAACCCTTGGGGATCAATTTCATAACCATTAACTCTAGCCTACTACTAAGTTAATTAGTAGCTAAGTTGGGACTTATGGATTGATGTTGATCAAGCTGTTTAACGTACTCCAAGCCTAGGAGTAGACATTATGTACTTAAGGCTTTAGTGAGTAAACCTAATGAGCTTGGTTCCTTATAATTATCAATATTTGATTTGTTGACAAGGATGGTGATCTCAATTACCTATGTCTTAGCCAAGAGTTCTTTACCTTGATTTCTTTAATTACTTGCTTGATTTACTTTTCTTGCTCCTCTTATAAATCAAACCCCTTGTTATTCATAGCCAATAATTGACCACTTCATTGCAATTCCTTGTGAGATGACCCGGAGTCTAAATACTTCGGTTAATTTCATTGGGGTTTGTACTTGTGACAAAACTAAAATTTTAATTTGATGCGAGAGTTGTTTGTTAGTTTGGAGCTATGCTTACAACGAAGTTCTTATCTCTGTGAGAAGAAAATCTAGACCGATGATGATTCTAGCTATCACTTACCCTTAAGGTCATGTCTTTGGACTTCGACCCTTTGAGGAAGTCGAGCTCGAGCATTTTGCGTTTAGTTGACTTCCCGTCTAACCCCTACTGGGCGACGAGCGAGTCTCGCTTGATGGTTTAGAATTTCTCTTATAGAAATAAAGACTTCGTTGTAAGCATAGCTCCAAACCAACAAACAATTCTCACATCAAAAATTTGGTTTTGTCACATGTACAAACCCCAATGAAAATTTACCGAAGTATTTGGACTCTGGGTCATCTCCCTAGGAAAACAATGTAATGCTTACTTATTGGCTATGAAAGGGTAAAAGGGGGATTTTGGTTCATGAGAGGGCAAGAAAAATAGAATTAGCAAGCGAATAAAGAGAGCAAAATAAAGAACTCTTGGCTAAGATTTGGGTAATTGAGATCCCCATCCTTGTCAACAAACCGAATATTGATAATCATGAGAGGCCAATCTATTAAGTCTACTTCCCAAAAGCTTTAAGTACGTAACATTTACTCCTAAGCTTGAAGTACGTCAAATAGATTTGATCACATCCACCCTTAAGTCCTAACCTACCTACTAATGAACTTAGTAGTGGGTTAGCGTCAATGGGTGTCAAATTGATCACCATGGGTTCTCAAATCACCAAATCCATCATACCCAATGACTCAAGATTACCCAATTCCCTTGGCTTAGGCCAAGAGTTGACAAAATTACTCAAAAATTAAAGAGATCATTTCATCAAACACATAGAGTGCAATAAAGGTAAACATTATAAATTGTAAGAATAATAAAATCTAATAACTACTAAGTGCAAGAAAAGTAAGATCACAATTCAATTCATCAATAAAAAGGAACATCAACATTAAATTGCATTAAAAGTAAATCAAATCCAACATGAGTTCATCATCACAAAAGAGAGCAAAATGAGAAATTAACATCACAATTAAGAGAATCAAGATGTAGAAATGAGAGATTATAAAGGAAAC
The DNA here is from genome assembly GCF_000816755.2 of Arachis ipaensis. Classification (NCBI taxonomy): domain Eukaryota; kingdom Viridiplantae; phylum Streptophyta; class Magnoliopsida; order Fabales; family Fabaceae; genus Arachis; species Arachis ipaensis. Next base: position 59,679,054 of record NC_029790.2, on the reverse strand, counting down.
AAGATGAGATCAAGTAATTAAACATGAAATTAAGATGATCTAACCTAATCCTAACCTAATTCTAGAGAGAAGAGGGAGCTTCTCTCTCTAGAAAACTAACTAAAGACTCATGTTGGCTAAACTAATTGCTCCCCCTTTGCTTGGACTTTAATTCTGCATGAAATACACTCAGAAACAAGTTAGACTTGGGCCTGGGCAGCTCAGAAATCACCCCCAGCGTTTTGCCTTCAGGTGGGCCATGTAAGAATATTGGCGCATACGCGCCAAATGCGCGTGCGTGTCGATTGGCAATTTCTCCATCCGCGCGGAAGCGGCATGTACGCGTGCGCGTCCATGGGCAAGATCACTTTTGCGCGTGCGCACCTTGTGAGCGTGCGCGTCCTTTGATGCACTCCCAATCTTTGTTTCTTCGTGCATTCTCCCCTTTGTATGCTTTTCTACTCATTTCTCCCATCCAATACTTGCTTTATAACCTGAAATTACTCAACACACACATCAAGACATCGAATGGAATTAAAATGAATCAAAATCACCAATTTGGGGTCTAAAAAGCATGTTTTTACACTTAAGCAAAATTCGAGGGAGAATTACAAAACCATACTATTTCATTCAATAAATGTGGAAAAAGATGATAAAATCCCCCAAAATAAGCACAAGATAAATTACAAAATCGGGGTTTATCAAATCTCCCCACACTTAAACTAAGCATGTCCTCATGCTAAAATCAAGAAGAAGCAAAGGTTATTAACATTTATTCAATGCAACTACTAAATGCAATCTATCTATATGTAATCTATTTACATGATGCAATGGCTTAGTCAAAATAAATCAATCTCCAAGAATACACATACAAGCACAAGGGCCAAGGTATTAGCAATCAAGCAAACCACAATTAGATTGAATCATTGAAAGAGTTCACAAACTTGCAAGAAAAGATTATTATGGGTGGAAACATGTTATTGAACGATCGAACCCTCACCGGATGTGTATCTGCTCTAGTCACTCAAGTGTATGGGGTTGATTTACTCAATTCTGCCCTAATCATATTTTCCAAGATTTGTTTTCATCTAACAATCAACAATTATTTCATGCATGCATACAAATATCATGAGGATTTCCCAAAGGTTGTAATGGGGCTAGGGTCAAGGTAGGATGCATATGGTCAAGTGAGCTTGAAATTTGAATCTTTGACTAACTTAAACTTCCCACCTAACCTATGACAACCTATACAATTCTAAACATTCCTAGCTATCCCTTCTTCACTTTTCATACACTCATGCATTTCCCTTTTTTCTTACCACACATATGTATTGAATTTACGAAAACTTAAACTCTGGGACCTTTTATTCCCTTTTTGCTGCAAAATAATTTTTTTTAAATATATACAAGAACATCAATGCATATGGTTTACATATGATTAATACATGAGTATGCATCCATTTCCTAAAAATTATCAATAAAAACATAAATACACTTTTATCTCTACCCAATGTACCCAACCTTCCCAAAATCAAGTAATGAACACTTTCACTAACCTAAGCTAATCAAATATCCAAACATGGGACATTTATTGTTTTTCACTTAAGCTTGTAATGTGCTACAATTATGAACAAATGGGTTAGGTATAGGCTCAAAATTGGTTAACAATGGAAGATAAAAGGTAGACTATTTGGATAAGTGAGCTATTTCAACAATGGCCTCAATCATATAATTGCATGTATACACAAAATAATAGACATAAAGAATCAAACAAATCAAAGATTACAATCATAGGAAGAGAATGATGCACACAAGAATGAAAATAAGTGGTCATAGGATGTAACTACACAATTAGGCTCAAATCTCACATGCTTGTGTTCTTTGCTCAAAACATAATCCACAAGTATATAGTTCAAGCAAGTTCTAAAAAAAAAAAAATTTCAACCAATTGGTTGGTACCCTAAAAATGAATTTCTTGAAAATTTTCATCATATTGACTAAGCTTATTCTAATGCAATATTGTAATTTAGAAAATTTTAAAAATTTTCCTAGCTTATCCCTTTTTCAATCAAAACACAATTCTTATATAAAAAGGGTCAACTAGATTTTTAACAATCCAAAACACTTTTCTAATCACAATCAACAACTATGATGCAAAATATATATATATATATATATACTAAAAGTGTGCAACTACCGAAACAAGAGCATCTACAATAGCAAATATATATATATATATACTAAAAGTGTGCAACTACCAATACAAGAGCATCTACAATAGCAAATATATACAGTCATCCCAAAATGATCTAAAAGATAAAGTACAAAATTAAATAAAGTAGCAGAAAACAGAAATAGATGTCTGAAAGTTCACCACATAAATGTAAACACCAATCACGAACGGTGACTTTCCCACACTTTAGAATCAAGCATCGTCCTCGATGCTACTGCTGAAGCTCGGGATGGGGGTCAACAATTGCGCCGGGCTCGTCAGGCTCAGGCTATGGAACTGGGACTGGCTGCGGTTCTGGATGTGGCTGTGGATCCTCAAGAGACTGTTGGACTTCAGTGGCGGCCTGTGTCTCTGGAGATCATCCTTATGAATCGGCTCCTCAACCAGCTCCTCCTCCGGATCCTGCTCGTCAGAAGCTGGAGAGTCTGGGAGCGGCGGTAGCTCGATGCCCTGTGATACAAACACCTGATTGATGCGATCAAGACATCGCATGACACAACGCTCGAAGCGCTCCATGAAGCAAAGAAGGTGTTGCACCAACAGATAAGTCGGCTTAGGTACTAATGGTGGTGGTGGTAAGGATGTTGCGGCTGCTGAAGTAGAAGGGGGTCCTGCGAATATGAGCTTTCCACATACTATGCCTGACCAGTCGGGGGAAGTTTATCTCATTCCCTTCCATCACACACCCAATCAGAACCAGCATATCCATCGGAATCTCTGAGAAGTGATTGGTGGGGAAGACATAGTAGGCGAAGATATGCTGCCAGGTCTTGGCCTCCCTCGTCAGGTAAGAAAAGCGCATCCCCTTAGGCTTCTTGTTGTTCGAATTCATCACCTAGGGAGCGTCTGGTGTGGCAATCACGCGCTTAAGCGCCTCATAGTCAAACGTCATGGAAAGGATAGCTACCTCTGCCTGTCTATAGGCGCAGGTCTCATCAGGACGATTGTGGCAAAGCAATGCATCTCCAATAGCATCCTCAGTGATCATAATTTTTCTACCCCTCAGTTGAACTGAATCAATATCGGCTCGGAAGAAGTTGCAATAAAATTCTCTCACCGATGAAGTGTTCACCCTCCCTAGGTCTCTATCAACAAAGTCCAATCCTAACTCCAGGATTCGAGTGTTAATGGCACGCCTCACATCATTGGGAAGTAGTTTCTTCTCAATGTTCAGATTTTTCTTCCGGAAGTCAGAGAAGCGAAGCTCACAGTAGAGGTTTGGGAATTTGATTGGGTCCGTGGGTGGCAGCAACTGGTTTTCCCTATCCACCTCATTCAGCAGATTCTTAGCATAATTTGCATAGGGAGAGGGGGTAGAGGTCTTAGAGTGCTTCCTCTTTTTGGAAGTAGTGGCTATAGCCTTTCCTTTGTCTGACATCCTGAAAAACAGAGATGATACAATATAAGCAGATAGCCAAATAGATACAAAGCACTCAAAGCAAAGCATACTCATGAAGTGAATAAAGAAAGGAGATTTCTTGGAATGCAAGCAAACAGATTAGAATGTGGGCCAAACTTCAGACCAAGAATTCAAACCATATTTTGCACATTACTTGTTCATCAAGCTTAGGAAACACCATATCCAAAATAATGATAAAAAGAGTTAGGTTGAAAACCAAAAGAGGTTAGTTGGTTAAACAAGTTAAAGTTAAAAATTGGTCTGAAAATCAATGATATGGTGATTACTAGCTCAATTCAAAAGAGAATGCACAAAATAAGAATATAAACATGTCCACAATCATGAAATGCAATAAGTCATTAATGATGAAATATGGTATAGCTAGAAAGCAATTAATATGAAACAGTCCATCAATCAATGCAATGATCACTAGAGTCAAATGAACTTGTGTTGGTGAAGTCAAATCATAAAAGAAAATCAATAAAAAATTATTCAACACTAAATTCAATAATGCATAAAAGTTACAAGCTGAGAAAAGAGTGAAAAACCTTATGGTCTATGTGGCTTAATGTCAATTATGCATGAACATGTGAATCAATTAGCCTCATAGATTAAAAACTTTCAACTTGAATGTTTCTGCAAAAGAGGTCTGACATTTTAAGGAAGTCACAAGTTATGGTCAATCAGAAAATTCATTTAAACTATTCAATGCCTATACACAAATCATCATGCATAACAAGCAAAGAGTATAAGTAAGACCAAAACTTGTTCTTGCCGATTTTCCAAGATCATTTAGGTAACAAAGTGTTATTTGAAACAGAAATCACCAACTAGAGTTTGCTAAACCAATCTAAGCATTGTTAGTTCATGGAACTTGGTTAAGAAAAATCCGGCAGCATCTCAGCAGTAAATTGGCTATTTCCAAGTTTAAACAGTAAATCAGGTTCCATATGAGTTCATCAATACTTGAAAACACAAAACCATATATATGAATTTACATGGATGGAACAAACAGCAAATAATGCAGTAGCAAATCAAAGAGTACAAAGAATAGCAGTAGTTGCTTCGTCAATCAAACACAAGCAAGCAGCATCACCTATCTAATAAACACAGAACAATCCGAGAGAACAGAGCAATTCAACGAAATAGAACAAATTCACACAGCAGCAAAGATTTTAATTAATCCTAAATTCACTACTCATCCCAGATTTGCTAACCACCTAAATTAAACTAAACTAACAAACTAAACTAATTTAACTGAACTAACAAAATTAACATAAAGCGGTAAAAAGGGAGGCAGAACAGGGGAAACAGAAACCTATAAGCCAAGCGGAAGCAGAATTGGGAGAAAGGGACAGAGAGGGCAACAATGTGGGGTTGCCAACGGTGATACCCGCTCCGGTGACGATGGTGCCGCAGCTATGCTCGTGGTGGAGCAAGGCACTGTGATGCTGTGAGAGAGCAGAAATAGAGAGGGTTGAGTGAAAGAGAGGGAGAGCGAGGAAGGGGGCGTTGGAGCGCGCGGCGATGGCGGTGGTGGACGCCGGAGTGCTCGCCGGTTATGGAGAGGGAAGATGATTATGGAGGGGGGAAGAAAGAAAGACGTTAGAGAAGAGAGGGAGCTGGGGGCATGTCTGCGCTAGGGCTTTCGTGTCCCTGGTTATATGGGATTTTTAAATTAACGCGAGCGCGCACCGTGCGCGTCTGCGTAGGTGACAGAAATAAGGAAGTGGCGCGGTAGTGCCATACGCGCCTACGCATAGATGGAAGATTTAGGGATCATCACGGACGCGTACGGTGTGCGTCCGCGCAGGTGTGCTGGGCCAGAGGCACAAAAGAGGCCCAGAGTTGGCACAACTCTCGGATCCTTTCGCCTGGGTGATGCTAAAATGCATCAACGCACACGCGCACTGTGCGCTTGCGCGTGGATGGCTTGAGTTGATGGAATGGGCACGGAGGTGTCAAGTACGCCAACACGTGGGTAGTGAAACAAGGAGTGGCGCGAACGCGTACAACGTGCGTCCGCATGGGTCGAGACACAGAGTTGGCCCAAAAGTGGCACAACTCTCTGGTCCTTGGCCCAGAGTGTCGAAATGCGTAGCCGACGCATGCGCGCGCTTTGCGCTTTCGCGTGGCTGGGTTTTTTTTATGAGCATCAAAGAGAGCTTATAACCTTTCTATCCTCCTCTATCTAAAATTTTAAAACTAGCTAAGGTGCAAAATCAAGCATATTTTTGAGATATAGGGAATTTTTCAAACAAATTGAGAAAACTTGCAAGCCAAGCAAAAACTCAAATTCAATGAATCATCCCTAATTAAAGCATAAAATGTATAGACACCTTAACAAGCAAAGCGAAATGTACCAAGAAGCAAAGGATTTATATACAATAGAACTCAATTCATTCATTCGTTATATCTACAAGGTAATGAAAAGAGTTTACTATGGTGGGGTGTCTCCCACCAAGCACTTTTGGTTTAGGTCCTTAAGTTGGACATTTGGGAGGCTTCTTGTCAAGGTGGCTTATGTTTGTACCCATCCTTGAACCTCCAAGAGTGCTTGTCCTCCAATCGGTTGTCAGAAGTTCCAACCATCTTCAATAAGCTTTAGTGAGGTCCTCTCCAAGACACGAGCTCCCAAAATTGATTTTCATAAGCTAATCCAGGATCCCATATCTTGTCCTCGCACCCATCTTCTAATTGATTGCCTTGACTTTGTCCGGGTGATGAGAAAGCAGAATTCTCATGGAAGCACCAAACTACTCTCTTTGAGCCATTTACTTGAGCATTACACCAATCCATGTTCTTCAATTTTGAGCTTCCAACCATAATGAGTCTAGATTTACAACGCCAACCACTAAACATCCTTCTCTTTTGCTTAATTCCACAAAACGCCCTAAGTTGGCCATCCGTCTCAAGCAAACCATACTCAAGTGGGATAATAAAGCTGAGAGTTAGAAGTTTTATCCACTCAAGCAAAGGATTGGGTGGCGAACTAGGTGAAGAAGTTCCCAAGGGTCCTGATAAAGCATGCTCTACTCCCATCCATCCTCTTCTGGGAAGTTCCACCATTTGGCAAGGTTCTTCAAGTTTCTCCTCATGCCAAGCTTCCTCAAGTTCACATTCATCTTCACCAATTTCTTCTATCTCCTCCCCATCACTCTCATCATAGATAGGAGGTCTAGTGAAGTCTATCTCTTCATCAAGTACAAGCATTTTGGGGAAGGACTCTTCAAACTCGAAAGGATCACATGTTGACGCGGAATCATCATAGATAGGAGGGCTTGTTGCTTGGAACACTTCTTCCAGTTCTTTACTTACAATGGGTTTTGAAGGTTGTACATCCTTCTCAACCTTGCTTTCCAATCCACTGGGAGAGGGCTCAACAAGATTGTCAAGGGGGTTGATCAATGTGGGCAAAAAATCACTAGTGATGGAATCCACTTCCTGATCATTTTCCTTCAACTCTCCATTTACTTCTGCAACTTCACTTTCCTTTTTAACATCCTTTATGAGCTCAACATATCCCAAAAATCTATCCACTACTTCCTTTTGTTCGCTAATCTCTATCTTCTCCTCTTGTTGCTTTTCTTGCTTCAACTCTTCTTCCTCACCTTGGAGCTTCAAGATTATTCCCTCGCTAGGCTCCTTGATATTTTTTTTGCATTCAACAATGGGAGTGCTCAGGGTACATGAACCTAGGTAAAATGTTAGGTGATTCACGGCTTCTACCATGCTAGCTACCCTTACTCTTAGCTCCTTAAACTTAGCTTCACCCTCCTCTTGTCGCCTTAAGATGCGAGATTCAAGATCTCCTAGTTCTAATATGAAGGCTTCATCGGGAGGTGGTGGTGAAAGATAGGGTTCAGTGTTTGAGAGAAGATTGTCAATGTTGGAAGGTAGTTCATATTGGTGAAACTCTTGAGGTGGTGTGTGTGGAATTTGTGGTTCTTGGGATTATTAGTATTGGGATGGTGGTTGTTCTAGATATGATTCAAATGGTGGTTGATATGGTGTATATGAGTTATGTTCACATGGAGTTGAATGGTGATGTGAGGCTTGTGAGCATGGTGTGTGGCTATATTGAGGATTGGGATCACATGCATATGATGATTGTGGTTGACAACAACAATGAGGGTCATCACACACATTGGATTGATACACATTAGGATCAGGATTATACCCATAGGAGTTCGTAGGAGGTTGTTGCCATAAAGGTTGTTCATAAGCTTGAGGTTCCTCCCATCCTTGAATTCCAAACCCTTGATGCATATCCTCATTGGAGCTTTCATTTCCTACAACATAATTTGAACTACACTCATACCAAAAGGATGACAATTCATAGTGAAAGAGAAAATAAAAACAAAGAAGATAAAATCCTAACTAGTAAAAACTAGCAAACAAACCAAAATTCAAGCTATTCACAATATATACAATAGCCAATAACATAGCACCATTGCGATCCCCGGCAACGGCGCCATTTTTGACGAGCGAGTTTCGCTTGATGGTTTAGAATTTCTCTTATAGAAATAAAGACTTCGTTGTAAGCATAGCTCCAAACCCACAAACAATTCTCACATCAAAAATTTGGTTTTGTCACATGTACAAACCCCAATGAAAATTTACCGAAGTATTTGGACTCCAGGTCGTCTCCCTAGGAAAACAATGTAATGCTTAGTTATTGGCCATGAAGGGGTAAAAGGGGGATTTTGGTTCATGAGAGGGCAAGAAAAATAGAATTAGCAAGCGAATAAAGAGAGCAAAATAAAGAACTCTTGGCTAAGATTTGGGTAATTGAGATCACCATCCTTGTCAACAAACCGAATATTGATAATCATGAGAGGCCAATCTATTAAGTCTACTTCCCAAAAGCTTTAAGTACGTAACATTTACTCCTAAGCTTGAAGTACGTCAAATAGATTTAATCACATCCACCCTTAAGTCCTAACCTACCTACTAATTAACTTAGTAGTGGGTTAACGTCAATGGGTGTCAAATTGATCACCATGGGTTCTCAAATCACCAAATTCATCATATCCAATGACTCAAGATTACCCAATTCCCTTGGCTTAGGCCAAGAGTTGACAAAACTACTCAAAAATTAAAGAGATCATTTCATCAAACACATAGGGTGCAATAAAGGTAAACATTATAAATTGTAAGAATAATAAAATCTAACAACTACTAAGTGCAAGAAAAGTAAGAACACAATTCAATTCATCAATAAAAAGGAACATCAACATTAAATTGCATTAAAAGTAAATCAAATCCAACATGAGTTCATCATCACAAAAGAGAGCAAAATGAGAAATTAACATCACAATTAAGAGAATCAAGATGTAGAAATGAGAGATCATAAAGGAAACAAGATGAGATCAAGTAATTAAACATGAAATTAAGATGATCTAACCTAATCCTAACCTAATCCTAACTAAAGACTAATGTTGGCTAAACTAATTGCTCCCCCTTTGCTTAGACTTTAATTCTGCATGAAATACACTTAGAAACAAGTTGGACTTGGGCCTGGGCAGCTCAAAAATCGCCCCCAACGTTTTGCCTTCAAGTGGGCCATGTAAGAATATTGGCGCGTGCGCGCCAAGTGCGCGTGCGCGTCGATTGGCAATTTCTCCATCCGCGCGGAAGCGGCATGTACGTGTGCGCGTCCATGGGCGAGATCACTTTTGCGCGTGCGGGCCTTGTGTGCGTGCGCGTCCTTTGATGCACTTCCAATCTTTATTTCTTCATGCATTCTCCCCTTTGTATGCTTTTCTACTCATTTCTCCCATCCAATACTTACCTTATAACCTGAAATTACTCAACACACACATCAAGGCATCGAATGGAATTAAAATGAATCAAAATCACCAATTTGGAGTCTAAAAAGCATGTTTTTACACTTAAGCAAAATTCAAGGGAGAATTACAAAACCTTGCTATTTCATTGAATAAATGTGGAAAAAGATGATAAAATCCCCCAAAATAAGCACAAGATAAATCACGAAATCGGGATTTATCACTGGGACTCCTTGAATGCGAAGCGTTTTCTCTTCCTTTTCCTTTTTAACTGCAGCGCAGGTTTGCACGTTCTTGGGAACGTGCGAGGGTTTAAAGCTCATTAATTTCCCTTCGCCGTTTTCTCTCTTCCCTCTTTTGCATTCCATTTTGAATTTTAAAGAATCATTTTTCCGTTTCTTCTCTCCTTTCTCTTCGCTCTTTGTTTGTTACTTGCTGTGGTGCTTCGTTCTCTTGCTTCCAAGCCTTACATTTTCTTTGCCTGAAAGCGATTGTTTGATCGCGGACTTCGTCGTTCTTTTGGCTTCAAGCGGTTATCGTCTTCTCTTCTGCAGGTTAGTCTTTCGTCTTTTCTGCATGCTTTCATTGTAAAGTTTTAATTTTGTTTTTAAGTTTTGCTCTGAGAAGCTTCTGATTCTTTCTGCAAAAAGAATGGATCTTTGCGTCTGATCACTGTTGTGACTTTTTCCCTTTCACTCCTGTTTGAGAAAAATGTGTGCCTTTTGGTAATCTTGCTTTTCGTAGGGTTTTTGCTTGCCGCTGTTCCTGTCTTTTTTCATCCTTGGATGGCCTCTTCTTGTACAGAACTTTTGTTTGAATTGCTGATGGAGAAAGGTTGTAGCTTTGATAATGAACTATTGGGCTAAAGAGATTGTAGGTTTTGATGATTTTTGCGTGGTCTGTTGATGATGATGGCCTTCTTGCTATTTGTATTGGAGTGACATTACCAGAAAAGAACTTATCTCTTTGTATTTTCTATTGAGAGGTGTTAGGGCATAGACTGTCGACTTCCCTTTTTCTGAATTCTTACCTTGTTGTTGCCTCCAAAGGGTGCCCCTATACTTTACCGTGGGTCCTGGCGTTTCCCTTTTACTGCCATATCTGACACTTGCTGATTACTTTTTATTATCCGAGTTTTTTCCTTATTTGCCCGAGTTGTTTGGTAGTAATCAATTTCTTCTTTTTCTTAACGTAGGGATAGTTGGCCTATGTCTTCACGAAAAAATATTGTTGGAATGTCTACCAAGGTCCCTGACGGCATGTCTGACTGGCTGGACTCTATAGTCCTAATGTGTGTTACAGTGGCTGACCCTGAATACTGTGTGAGACTTAGGAGGTTTCATATGATTTGTAGTGATAGGGATCAGGAGAAGAATTATGAGTTGGTGTCACCTAACCCTGAGGAGAGGGTTAGTTTTCCTTCCTTGACTCAGGGGGAACGACCCTTTTTCTATGCTTATGACTACTTTTTTAGTCAGTTGAATATCACCATCCCTTTTACCACCTTTGAGACCGACCTGTTGTGGTCTTGCAATGTAGCCCCTTCTCAACTCCATCCGAACTCATTGGGTTTTATAAGAATCTTTCAATTGTGGTGTCGGGAGCTGGGGTTCCGACCTACCGAAACTCCCTTTCTTTAACTTTTTGTGTTGACAAAGCCTGGGGTTGCTAAGAAGAAAGCCTCTTGGATTTCTTTTCGAGCTACTCAAAGGAAGAAGGTCTTCTCGATGTATGATGAGTCTTATTGTGACTTCAAGAATTATTACTTCATGGTCCGAGTTGTGGAGGGAGCTCGGCCCTTCTTTTTAGATGAAAATAATGAGCCCACCTTCCCTTTATCATGGCAAAAGGATCCAGTAGTGGTTAAATATTCTTGGGAGAGCTTGAGCAAGTTAGAACAAGCCTTTGTGAGTGTGCTAGAGGAGAACTGGGGGGAGCCTCCTCACCTAGATATGAAAAAGTTTCTGGGAGATCCTTCCCTCCTTCGTGCTGAGCTGGGTAGTGGCCGACTTCTTTTTAGCTTTTCTTTTTTGTTTGTTTGCCAATTTAAACCTTTCTTACCTATAACTTGATTTTGTTGGTTTATTTTTCAGAAATGGTGATATCTACGGACTCCATGAAGGCCTTCCGTAGGGCAAAGAAGGCGACCGCTACGCAGAATCTGACAGTGAATACTTCTGGAGAGGGATCTTCCCAACTGCTTCCAAAGAGGCTGACCTCGGATGCTTCTGGGCCGAGGAAGGTCATTCCGACTCCTCAAGTTTGGACTGTTCTTTCTGACCCAGTTCAACCATCTTCTGGTGCTACCTCCTCTCCAACTGCTGCTGGTCCTCTCCCGAAAAGACAAAAAATTGTGGGTTCTTTTGATCTGAACAGTAAGGATTTTGATGCCGTGGGGTTTGCTGATGAGCGGATTGCCCCTCACGGTCAAATTCCTCTGGACGATGTGTCACTTCTCCACTATGTAGACTTTGTTGTAGGTAGTAGTATCCAAGGTGCTAACATTGGTGCGGCCCTTTCCTGAATCATTAAAGAGTCTCCTCTTCATGCCACTAGGGCTTTTATGGAGGAGGCAAAGGCTGAATATGACAGGGTTAAGAGCTTGAAGGATGAGCTTGATGGCAGAGTTGCAAAGCTGGAGATTGATGTGGAGAAGGAAAAGGAGCGGGCTACTAGGGTGGAGGCTGCTGCCAACTTGTCTGATGAGGCTGCCAAGAAGTATAAGGAGAGCTATACTCGGACCTATGGCGAGCTGCTGAAAACCAAGGAGGGGCTTCAATCGGCCTATTATGATTACGCTGAGCTTCAGGGTCACATGGTAACTTGCATGACTGACATGTTCGAGATCCTGAAGGCTCAGGTTCGAGTTATTTCTCCTGAGGCTGACCTCTCCTTGTTCAGCTTGGACAATATTGTGGTGGATGGCAAGAATGTACTAGCCCCTGATGATGAAGATGAAGGTCCTCCTTCTGTGCCACCGGCCAAAGCTTCTGCAACCTCAACTTCTTCAACTCCTACAGTTGAGGTCGACCGTCCCGAGCCTTATCCTGATGTCCAAATCCTGAATCGGGAGGATGGGACTGCAGATGCTACTCCGCTTTCGACTGTTCCTCCTCCTTCCGCCAAGGATGCTACTACTGGGGAGAATTTGGACCCTTTATGATTTTGTATATTTGCATAGTCCGGCTTGTGGACTTTTAAACTTTTATTTTGTATAAGTCTTTGGTTTGATTTTCTCTGACACTTTTGGTTGCTTTTTCTAGCAACCTTATTTTGCAAAACAAAACACTTTAAACTCTAAGGCTGCTTTTAAATAGTAGCCTTTTGAGTCTTTAAATGTATTATAGATATGTTTTTGCTAGTATGTTTGTTGCACATTTGTAACCTTTGTGGATTTTGACTGAGGTTTGGTACTTTTACTGTCTGACCTCTTTTGTAGTGTGGTTTTTGGCCCTTGTTGGATCATGCCTTACTTTCTGCTTGAGAGAGGTGATCCTTTGGTGTCCGGGTTAACTTGTCTAACAACTTTCTAGTGTTCTTATAAAACCTTTTTAGTCATCGACTTCCTTGTAGCCCTGTTTCATTGTTCGAGCAGAGCTGTTCCCCTTTTTGCCAAGCACTTTGACCCTTAAGTTGTTTCTCCACCTTCTGGCTTGTTCTTGAGATTGTGCTTGCGCCTTTTCTTGGCTGACGAAGACCTGTAGGACTTAGTTACCTAGGCTTTTTAGTCACATTCCAACAACTTTTTAGGTAGTGTTACGCTAAGGAACCTTTTCTTTATAGTTTGTTTGGATGACTTTTTAGCGTCGTCTTGACTTGTGCTTTTGCTTTTTAGGTAATGTCCTTTTGCAAAACTTTATACCTTTATAGCTAAGTAGCTCGGACCTTTTTGATGGTGTATTTGTCCCTTTTTAGTGATTCTTTCGTTGGTCCGACTTCTCTCTCGGGCCTTATTAAGTTATTTTTAGTAATCCATTTTTAGTCAGACCTCGTCAGGTAACTTTTTATGGGTTGCTTTTTATAACTTCTTGCATTAATCTGTTTCTACCGCTTTCACCTTGCCGACTTTCTGTAATCGGTCAATGAATTTGTTTTCATCTTGTCGACCTCTTCGTAATCGGACGATGAATTTGGTTTTTCACCTTGCCGGCCTCTTTATAATCGGACGATGAATTTGGTTTTCACCTTGCCGACCTCTTTGTAATCGGACGATGAATTTTTGCATTTTAGATTATTGCGTCTTGGTAGGAAACTTTTTAGGGAATATAAAAGCTTTATTTAAATGATAATAAAAAATAGAAATATGAACAATAGTATATACATATGAGTGCTTACCCTTTTAGATCTCGGCCTGGTGCCTCATTAAAAAACCTTTTCAGGAAAAAGAGTGCACCCTTGACCTAAGATCTTTTATTGTTTTCTAACTATAGTACCTTCTTAGGTTACAAGCATGCCATGACATGGGTAGCTCTCGTCCCTCGAGGTCGGATACCTTATAGTAACCTTTTCCGAGTACTTTTGTTACTCGGTATGGTCCTTTCCAGTTAGCTGCTAGCTTCCCTTCCCCTGACCGACCTGCTCCGATATCATTTCGGATTAAGATGAAATCATTGGTGAGGAAGTTTCACTGGACTACCTTCTGATTATACCTCAGAGCCATTCAACGCTTTAAGGCCTCCTCTTTAACTCGAACTCTTTCTAAGACTTCTGAAAGTAGGTCGAGCTCTTCCCTTTGAGCCTTGTAGTTGGTATCTTCATTATAGAGGATCATTCTAGGAGATCCTTCTTCTATGTCTACGGGAATCATTGCCTCCATTCCGTAAGCAAGTCAGAATGGTGATTCTCCAATAGTTGAGTGTGGTGTTGTCCGATATGCCCATAGGATGCGGGAGCTCTTCAGCCCAAGCTCCTTTGGCATCCTGTAACCTCCGTTTTAACCCGGCCAGTATGAATTTGTTGGCGGCTTCCGTCTGTCCACTGGCTTGTGGGTGCTCTACAGAGGTGAACTGGTGCTTGATTTTTATATCAACTACCAGATTTCTAAAGCCTGCGTCGATGAATTGAGTACCATTATCTGTGGTGTTGGAGTATGGGATCCCAAACCTTGTGATAATATTTCTGTATAGAAATTTCCGACTTCTTTGGGCTGTGGCATTAGCTAATGGCTCTGCCTCAATCCACTTTGTGAAGTAGTCTATGCCTACAATGAAAAACTTGACTTGTCCGGATCCCTGGGGAAAAGGTCCAAGGAGGTCGAGCCCCCACTTTGCGAATGGCTAGGGTGAAGTAACGCAGATAAGCTCCTCAGGCGGAGCTATATGGAAGTTGGTGTGCTTCTGACATGGTGGGCACGTTTTAACGAACTCTGTTGCTTCTTTTTGCAAGGTTGGCCAGAAGAACCCAGCTCGGAGTACTTTTTTAGAAAGAGCTTGTGCCCCCAGGTGGTTGCCACACATACCACTGTGTACTTCTTCCAGGACTTCCCTTATGTTGGAGGTCGGCACATGATGAATGGATTTTTGCTAGTAAAGAATTCACAAAAAATTCTCGTTGCAAGTATAGTTTCTAAACTAACAATAATCCTTTCATACAAAAATTTGGTTGTCACTTAAGCAAACCCAATAAAAATAATCCGAAGTATTTAAACCTCGGGTCGTCTCTCAAGGAATTACAAGGAGGTGTAGTTATTATTGGTTATGGAAAAAGTATATTTTTGGGGTTTTGAATAAGGAACAAGAAAAGTAAATTACGAGAATTAAATTAATAACTAATAAAGCTCTTGGCAAGGTATGAAAATTAGAAGTCCTATACTAGTTATCCTTATCAATTGTGATGAGGATTGTCAGTTGCTACCACTTAGTTAACCTCTAACTATAGAGGAAAGTCAAGTGAATGAATCAATTTGATTCCTCAAGTCCTAGTCAACTCCCAAGGAAAGACTAGCTTTAGAGGGATCCAAATCAACCAGCAAATTCCAATTATCAATCAACAAAGAAGTTTGATAACTCAAGAGTCTCCAATTACTCAACAAAAGCCGAAAGGAGAGAAATCTAAATTAAATTGAAAGCCTCAATAACATAAATTGAAGAAAGCAATCATAAATCTGAAATATCTCAAATTGCATTAAATTGAAAATGAAATTAAAACATGAGAATTCATAAACCAAATAGCAACATAAAGTAATCAATAGGGGAAATGGATAAACTAGAATGCTAAGACAAATAAAAGTAGAAGAGAAACTAAATTATAGGAACATTGATCTTGGAATTGAGAAGAAATAAACCTAAAACTAAGAGAAATCCTAAAACCTAGAGAGAGGAGAGAGCCTCTCTCCCTAGAAAACTACATCTAAACCTAACTAATGTGTAAAGTGAATAATGATTGAATGTCTGTTGAGTCCCTGCTTGTCCCCTGGCTTTAGTCTGCGTTTCTGGGCCGAAAATGGGTCCAAACCCAGCCCAAAATTGCCCCCAGCGTTTTCTGCGATTTCTGCACGTGGCGCATGTCACGCGTACGCGTCAGTCACGCGTACACTTTGATGGTTATCTTCGCGAATCGCGCGTACGCGTCAGGTACGCGCACTCGTCGCTGTGCTTTTTCGCCTTTCACGCGTACGCGTCAGGTACGCGCACGCGTCGCCATGGAAAGCTCCAAATCACGCGCATGCGTCAGGTACGCGTGCGCGTCGTTCCTCGCTAGTCAGCTCCTTGGTTTCTTGTGTTTTTTCCATTTTCGCAAGCTTCCTTTCCATCTTTTAAGCCATTCCTACCCTATAAAGCCTAAAAACACTTAACACGCGGATCACGGCATCGAATGGTATAAATGGGGGATTAAAAATACACAATTTAAAGGCTTAGGAAGCAAGTTTTCAACGATAGAATAGAATTGGAAAGGAATTGTAAAATCATGCAAATAGTATGAATAAGTGTGCAAAGACTTGATAAAAACCACTCAATTGAGCACAAGATAAACCATAAAATAGTGGTTTATCAATCTTCCCACATTTAATTGACACACAATCTCTTAAGCTAACCAAAGATTCAATTGGGGTAATTAATTGTTTTTTTTCGCTTACTACTAGTAATGTGGTAAAATATAGAACAAATGGGGATTAAAAGGCTCAAAGTGGCAAACAAAGGTAATTGGAATAGTAGGCTATTTAGGATAAGTGAGCTAATAACAATTAATGGCCTTAATCATATGTATGCATGTAAATACACTAAACAATGTTCATATAGAATGGAACAAACTATAGATTGCAATTGTAGAGAAGAAAACACACAAGAATAAATATCATGGTTAACCATATAATTAAGCTCAAAACTCACGGGTTGTGTGTTCTTAGCTCAAAAACCATGTTTCAAATTAAAATCTTCAAACAATTTTAACAAAAAAGTTTTAATTTAAATTAGTAAAATGCTATAAAATAGGGTCTTAAAAGAACTTATCACTCCAACCAAGTAGTGGTAGAAGAACACGCACAAAATGGGAGAAACAATCATGCAATCAAACATGCAAATGCAACAACTAATTTAACAAGGAAAATTAAACATTGGTGTTGAAATGGGAGATAACTAACCCATGGAAGTCGGTATCGACCTCTCCACACTTAAAGATTGCACCGTCCTCGGGACATGCTAAGATGAGCAAGTGGACAGGTTGCCCCAACTGACGTTTTTTCTGCTTCATTGGCTTTGATGATTCTCTTCACCCACTTTGTTGGCGGCTTGATGCTTGTAGATGGAGGTGCCTTAGCCGGGGGTCTCGTGGTTCTTCTCCTTGGTGGGGTCTTTTCAGTGGCCTTCTCTTTTCCTTTCTTGGTACCCATGCCTAAGGAGGAAGGAAAGAGGAAGACTATTAAGCATGTATAACTAAAAATCGGAGAGATAAAATTCCAAGTGATAATGAATGCCAAAGAAAAGATAATAGCTTAAATACATGGTAGTTACAACATGTGGTTAAGACCTCAATTAAGAGCAAAAAGGCAATTCATTTTAATTAGATGCAAGAGGGTAAAAGCATGCAATTAGTAGGCATGAGAAGCGTAACTCAAGCATCAAGTAATAAATGTGCCAAATAAAAGAGCAGTTGTAGTGATGACAATTGTGAATGATAATCCCAAATACATATGGATTGCAAGCGTTGTAAAAAAAAAGGTATTCAAGTAAAAGAGTAGAAGAAAACAGGATTCAAAATACCATAAGAGCTTTTTCACAAACACTTGGTGTGCAAGTTAAAATAGGAATGAAAATAATATAATCCAAATGTATGTGAGAGCCAAATTAAGATGTCAATTGTTGAATTACTCCACATAAGATCCGTAAGGTCAAATTAATAAAATAACATCCAAATAAAGCTCCAACACCAATATAAAAATGCATGAAAAAGAAACCATAAATAACTAAGATAACATAAAAATTGAGAAGAAGGAAAAGTTGTTAAATGCAATAAATAAAAGAAGAAGAAAAGAGTGGAGGAGAGGAAGAAAAGAAACCTGATGGTGTAAACAAAGAAGGAAAGAAGAAAGTAATGGAAAGTAAGAAAGAATAAGGAAGAAGAGAGTAAGAAGAAAGAAGGAATAAGTAGGATTGAAAAGAATTAGGATTGGGAGAGAGATAATTTGAAATCAGGCACCTAGGTGGTTTAATTGTACGTCGCATGAGACGCGTACGCGTGCATAACGCGTACGCGTGGGTCACGCAGATTGAATAGTGACACGTAAGCGTCGGGCACGCCTACGCGTGCCTTTGATTGTGCGAATCACGTGAGGGCATCAACGCGTACGCACAACTCTCTGTTTGCTCTGGACATGGGGCAAAAATGGCATGCGACGCGTGCGCATCAGGCATGCACACGCGTGGATGGCCCCTTTGATAAAACGACGCGCACGTGTGATGGGGCTTGTGCTCCCAGTATAGTTCTAGCCCCACACCATCATAACTCTCTGGCCAAACACTATTTACGCCGATTTTACATAGTCACGCATGTGCGTTAGGGATGCGTACGCGTGATGGGCTGAAATCGCAGGTGACATGTATGCCTGAGGGATGCATACGCATGGTCTAGCTTGTGCGCAAGGCACATGTCCAGCACCACTCCTGCCCAACTTTCTGTTCAATTTATTTATTTGTGCGTTAGGTATGTTTTTTTTTTATGCAGAATGCAGATGAATATGCAGAATTTATGAGTGAACACTAAAGAAGACAAAAGAAAATAAAACTAGGAATGAAGAGAAATAATCATACCATGGTGGGTTGTCTCCCACCTAGCACTTTTAGTTAAAGTCCTTAAGTTGGACATTTAGTGAGCTCCTTGTCATGGTAGCTTATACTTGAACTCATCCAGGAATCTCCACCAATGTTTGCAATTCCAATGGCCTCCGGGATCCCAAACTAGGTGCAGAAAGCCTTCAAGCAAGTTAAAGCAAGTGACAAGGCCCCAAGAATGTTGATTGCTAGAATGAATGCCGGGGTCCCAAACTTTGCTTTTGCACCCGTCTTCTTGTTGATCATCATTGTTCCAACCGGGTGGCAAGCAATCTGAATTCTCAATGAAGTATCCAAACAACTTCCTAGACCCATTCAATCGAGCTCTACACCAATCCTTGCACTTCAACTTGGAGCATGCAACCATATTGAACCTTGTATGACAACTCCTACCACTAACCATGTCCCTCTTACTCTTAAAGCCACAAAGAGCTCTAAGTTGACCATCTGTTTCCAGTAAACCAAATTCAAGTGGAATGAGAAAGCTAAGGGATATGAATTTTACCCACTTGAATGTTGTATTGGATGGTAATGGCTTTGGGGGAGAGGTCTCCAACAGCTTTGGCAAGGTGATTTCAAGCTCCATTCCCTTGTGCTCTTCCTTGATAGCTTCCACCCCTTTGCAAGCTTCTTCAATTTGAATCCTTCGTTCATCAATTTCATCTAACTCTTCTCCATCACTTGAATCATAAATAGGAGGATAAGAGAAATCCACCTCCGCATTGCTTTCTATCTCATCGGGAGAAGGTTCTTCAAGTTCAAAGAATTCACCACCAAGAAGGTTTGATGCATGATCTTCATCACCAAGGAAACTCAACTCTTGCTTCACTCCTTCCAAGTCCTCATTCAACAATTATTTTGGAGGTTGTGCACTCTCCTCCTCATCATCAAATTCAATCTTCTTGGAGGGATTTTCTTCCACTCTAGATTCCCATGGAGGTTCCGCATCTCCTAAGTCTTCAAGCACTTTTTCCTTTTCTTCTATAATTTCAGCTTTCTTTACTTGCTCTAATACAAAATTGAACTCCTCTTTGATGTCTTCCCTCACCAATTCTTCAGCTACTCCTTCATCTTCAAGGGTCTCTATTTCCACATTTTGGGCCTCCTCGTGCTTCTTTTGAAGTATGGATTGATGCTCTTGCTCTTGGATTGATGCATCCACACGGGATATAAGAGCTTGAATAGTAGAGGTTAGACCTGTGAAAGCAGAGGTAATTATGGTTTGAAGCTCTATTTGCTGTTGGTGCATAACATTAAGGGTGTTGTCATCTAGTAAAGGTTGGGGTGGATAGGGGGGTTCATTATTTTGGAGAAAGGGTTCATAATAGGAAGGTGATTTTTCCTGGTACGGGTATGGAGATGGTGAATATTGAGGTGGTGGTTCTGGACATGGTTCATATGGTTCGTATGGTAGTTGGTGTGGTAGATAAGGGTTAGGGTCATATGGAGGTGAATGGTTGTAGGTAGCTTGTGGGTATGGTGGTTCAAAGTTATGTTAAGGAGGTGGTTCATAAGCATATGGTGGGGCTTGTTGGTAACTACCAGGGGGTCCACCATATCCATCATCTCGGTACGCATCTTGGAATGGCTCTTGACCATGGTAATTTGGTGGAGGTTGGTTGTCACGAAAGGGTCCACCATAACCATTGTCTTGGGATGCATCGTAGAATGGTCGTTGCCCATGGCACCTTGGAGGAGGTTGTTGCCGAAAGGGTTGATCAAATCCTTGTGGCTCCCCCCATCCTTGATTGTTCTGACCTTGATGCATGTTCTCATTATAGCGTCCATTCCCTGCAACATAATTTGAACTAAGCTCATAGCGAAAGGGGTGAGAATTCATAGTAGCAAATAAAAATAAAAACTAATAAAAATTAATTAAGATAAAATCCTAAAATTAGAAACACTGAAAAAGCAAATATTTACAATAACCAATAATAAGGCACACGTTTGCAATTCCCCAGCAATGGCGCCATTTTGATGAACAAATTTTTGCTAGTAAAGAATTCACAATAAATTCTCGTTACTAGTATAGTTTCTAAACCAACAAATAATCCTTTTATACAAAAATTTAGTTGTCACTTAAGCAAACCCAATAAATTAAACCGAAGTATTTAAACCTCGAGTCATCTCTCAAGGAATTGCAGGGAGGTGTTCTTGTTATTGGTTATGAGTTTTCTGAGAAATTTTAGAGTTGGAGAATAAAAAAATAAATAATTATAAATTAAAGCAATGAAAATTAACAAGAGGTTTTATGTAATTAAAATAAAAAGTCTTGACTGGGAGAAGATTAATTGGAAGTTCTATCCTTGTTGGATTTCCTAAGATTAATAGTAATAAGTTGTTGTTTCTACTTAGTTAACCCTTACCGAATAAAGGAAAGCCAAGTAGGGAGCCAACTTCTATTCACAAATCCTAATCCTCTCCCTTGGAAAGGATTAGCGTTAGTAGCCAGAAAGCCAGCCAACAACTTCCAATTACAATATAACTCTTGAGTCTTCCAACTCAAGGGTCTCCAAATATTAATCAACTCCAAAGTCAAGTTGGAAGCCTACTTGATGAGCGGATAATTTATACGCTTTTTGGCATTGTTTTTACATAGTTTTCAGTATGATTTAGTTAGTTTTTGGTATATTTTTATTAGTTTTTAAATAAAAATCACATTTCTGGACTTTACTGTGAGTTTGTGTATTTTTCTGTGATTCCAGGTATTTTCTGGCTGAAATTGAGGGACTTGAGCAAAAATCAGATTCAGAGGTTGAAGAAGGACTGCAGATGCTGTTGGATTCTGACCTCCCTGCACTTAAAGTGGATTTTCTGGAGCTACAATGGTCCAAATGGTGTGCTCTCAATTGCATTGGAAATCAGACATCCAAGGCTTTCCAGCAATATAAAATAGTCCATACTTTGCCCGAGTTTAGACGACACAAACTGGTCTTCAACGCCAGCTCTCTGCCCTATTCTGGAGTTAAATGCCAGAAACACGTTACAAACTGGCGTTTAACTCCAAGGAAGACCTCTACACATGAAAGCTTCAATGCTCAGCCCAAGCATACACCAAGTGGGCCTGGAAGTGGATTTCTGCATCATTTACTTATTTATGTAACCCTAGTAACTAGTTTAGTATAAATAGAACTTTTTACTATTGTATTTTCATCTTAGGATTAACTTTTGATCCTTTGATCACGTTTTGGAGGCTGGCCATTCGGCCATGCCTGGACCATTATCACTTATGTATTTTCAACGGTAGAGTTTCTACACACCATAGATTAAGGTGTGGAGCTCTGCTGTTCCTCATGAATTAATGCAAAGTACTATTGTTTTTCTATTCAATTCAAGCTTATTCCTATTCTAAGATATTCATTCGCACCCACGAACATGATGAATGTGATGATTATGTAACGCTCATCACCATTCTCACATATGAACGCGTGCCTGACAACCACTTCCGTTCTACATGAAGATGAGATAGAATGAGTATCTCTTAGGTATCTAATACAGGGGACCGAGTCCGAGATATTAGAATCTTCGTGGTATAAGTTAGAATCCATGGACGGCCATTCCTGAGATCCAAAAAGTCTAAACCTTGTCTGTGGTATTCCGAGTAGGGTCTGGGAAGGGATGGCTGTGACGAGCTTCAAACTCGCGAGTGCTGGGCGTAGTGACAGACGCAAAAGGAGCACTGAATCCTATTCCAGTATGATCGAGAACTGACAGATGATTAGCCATGCAGTGACAGTGCATTGGACCATTTTCACTGAGAGGACGGGATGTAGCCATTGACAACGGTGATGCCCAACATATAGCTTGCCATGGAAAGGAGTATGAAGGATTGGATGAAGACAGCAGGAAAGCAGAGGTTCAGGAGGAACAAAAGCATCTCTATACGCTTATCTGAAATTCTCACCAATGAATTACATAAGTATCTCTATCTTTATTTTATGTTTTATTTATCTTTTAATTATCAAATCTCTAAAACCATTTGAATCCGCGTGACTGAGATTTACAAGGTGACCATAGCTTTCTTTAAGCCGACAATCTCCATGGGATCGATCCTTACTCACGTAAGGTTTATTACTTGGACGACCCAGTGCACTTGCTGGTTAGTTGTGCGGAGTTGTGACAAAGTGTGATTCACGTTTGAGAGCACCAAGTCTTTGGCGCCATTGTTGATGATCACAATTTCGTGCACCAAGTTTTTGGCGTCGTTGCCGGGGATTGTTCGAGTTTGGACAACTGATGGTTCATCTTGTTGCTCAGATTAGGTAATTTTATTTAATTTTAAGCTTTTTTTTATTATTTTTATTTTCGAGAATTCTTCAAAAAAAAAATTTTTTCAAAAAAATTTAATTTATGTTCTTCAGAATTTTTAAGAAAGAATTCTAGAGTTTCATGAAACATGTTGAAGCCTGGCTGGCTGTAAAGCCATGTCTAATTCTTTTAGACCGAGGCTTCCACTCATCAGCACAGAAGCAAGTTGAATGAAGTATCAGCTGTTGTATGTCTGATTTGTATCTGCTAAAGCTTGGCTGGCCATTGGCAATGTCTAGTGTTTTGGACGGAGCTTTCACTGAAAGCTTGGCTGGCTAGTAAGCCATGTCTAATTCCTGGACCGGAGTTTTAGACTAACATTGCAAGATTCTTGGAATTCCTATTAAAAATTTTGAAATCCTTATTTTTCTTTTCAAAATAATTTTTGAAAAATCCAAAAATTTTTTTATAAAATCATAAAATAAAAAATAATTTGATGTTTCTTGTTTAAGTCTTGTGTCAGTTTTTAAGTTTGGTGTCAATTGCATGTTTATCTCTTTCTTACATTTTTTCGAAAATCCATGCATTGCATTCTTCACGATCTTCAAGTTGTTCTTGGTAAGTATTCTTGTTTGATCTTTAAAATTTCTTGTTTTGTGTCTTTTCTTGTTTTTCATATGCATTCTTGAATTCTTAGTGTCAAAATATTAAAAATTTCTAAGTTTGGTGTCTTGCATGTTTTCTTTTATTGAAAATTTTTCAAAAATACATACTTGATGTTCATTATGATCTTCAAAGTGTTCTTCGTGTTCATCTTGACATTTAAAGTGTTCTTGCATGCATCATGTGTTTTGATCCAAAATTTTCATGCATTAAGTCTTTTTGGTGTTTTTCTCTCTCATCATTAAAAATTCAAAAATAAAAAAATATCTTTCCCTTTTTCTCTCATAAATTTTCGAAAATTTGATTTAATTTAGTCATAAAGTTTTAAAAAAATCTAGTTGTTTCTTATGAGTCAAATCAAATTTTCAATTTAAAAATTCTATCTTTTTCAAATCTTTTTCAAAAATCAAATCTTTTTCAATTTTTCCTTCATATTTTCGAAAACTTTATGATTGATTTTCAAAATCTTTTTCTTATTTTATTATATATGTTCAAAATCTTTACTAACAATTAATGTGATTGATTCAAAAATTTTTAGTTGTTACTTGCCTAATAAGAAAGATTCAATCTTTAAATTTCAAAATCATATCTTTTTGTTTCTTGTTAGTCAAGTAATCAACTTTAATTTTCAAAATCAAATCTTTTTAAATTTCTTTTTCAAATCTTTTTCAAAATAAGATTCAATCACATCTTTTTTCAAAATTAATTCCAAAATCTTTTCTAACTTCTTATCTTTTCAAAATTTGATTTTCAAATTTTTTTCAATTAACCACTTAACTTTTTGTTTGATTCTTATCTTTTTCAAAACTACCTAACTAACTCTCTCTTTCTAATTTTCAAAAATCCCTTCCCTCTTTTTCAAAATTCAATTTTACTTAACTAATTGTTTTAAATTTCAATTTAAATTAGTTTCATTTTTCTTTATAATCTTCGAATTCTAACATTGATTTTAAATTAAAAACTAAAATATTTTTATTTTATTTTATTTAATTTTCGAATTCTTCCCTCTCTCATCTCCTTCTAATTATTTATTTATCTACTAACACTTCTCTTCCACCCAAGAATTCGAACTCACTCTTCCCCTCTGTGTTTGGATTCTTATCTTTTCCTTCCTCTATTCTTTTCTTCTTATACTTACATAAGGAATCTCTATACTGTGACATAGAGGATTCCATATTTTCTTTTCTGTTTTTTTCTTTTTCATATGAGCAGGAACAAGGATAAGAACATTCTTGTTGAAGCTGATCCTAAACCTAAAAGGACTCTGAAGAGGAAGCTAAGGGAAGCTAAAGCACAACTCTCTGGAGAAAATCTGACAGAAATTTTCGAAAAAGAAGGAGACATGGCCGAAAATAATAATAATGCAAGGAAGATGCTTGGTGACTTTACTGCACCAAATTCCAATTTACATGGAAGAAGCATCTCAATTCCTGCCATTGGAGCAAACAATTTTGAGCTAAAGCCTCAATTAGTTTCTCTGATGCAACAGAATTGCAAGTTTCATGGACTTCTATCAGAAGATCCTTTTCAGTTTTTCTGAATTCTTACAGATCTGTGATATTGTTAAGACCAATGGGGTTGATCCCAAGGTCTACAGGCTTATGCTTTTCCCGTTTGCTGTAAGAAACAGAGCTAGAATATGGTTGGACTCTCAACCTAAAGATAGCCTGAACTCTTGGGATAAGCTGGTCATAGATCCAACAAGAACAATTGCAAAGGAATTGTAAATTGTAAATTGCAGAGAAAGTAGAAGACAGAAGCAATTAACCAAAATGGAAATTCAATTATGCAGTAAAATGAAACAGATAGAGATCCCAGGATGAGATTGAAACAGATTTCCTTCAATTCTCCAACCCAAGATCTAAGACAATTGTAATTGAAATTGAAAGCAAGAAAACTAAGAGGAAGGGAATTCAATTCTCCTTCCCCGAGACTTAGAAATTAAAATTCACTCAACACCAAAAGCTCTCCGAAAACTCTCTATGAAAACTAAAAGGAAAGCGCTCTGAAAAACTTCAAGGAAAAAAAACTCTTCTCCAAAAACTTAAATCCTATGCTATTTATACACTTTCTTCAAATGGTCTTCAAGCCTTGATATGGTTAGTCTGCATGATTTATTTGTAGGCCTTTGAACTTACTTTGGTGTGGGAACACCAAACTTAGTACCTTGCCAATGGTTTTCATGCATCAAATTAACCATGTGTGATAATTTTTTTTCTCTTTTTTTTTTTTCAAAAGCCATGCAACTGAAAACTAGGAAACAGCAAAATAGCTAACTAGTTCATCCAACATGCTTGAAGCCAGCATTATGCAGATAGTGAGAAAGTGTTTTATAATGGGATTTTGGTGGAACACCAAACTTAGAATCCTTCATTCTCCTTTATATTGTTTTGGTGTGTAACACCAAACTTAGCTTCTTGCAATATAGATAAAACTAATTAGCTTTTTTATTAAAATAGATATGAAGAGATGGTTACCTCCGGTTGGGTTGCCTCCCAACAAGCGCTCTTTTATTGTCACTAGCTTGACATCTTGCTCTTTGATTATGGAGGCTGAAAGTAAATTGCAATAAACAGAGAAGTAGAAGATCACTTGGATTGAATCGGATCTATAAACAGAAATGTAAATGAGATTGAAAGCAATAAACAGAGAATTGAAAATGGGAAATCTGGATCTTAGGACCCAAGAGACTAGATAACCAAGTCTAGATCTCAATGCCTTCCTAGATCCAACAAGAACAATTGCAAAGGAATTGTAAATTGTAAATTGCAAAGAAAGTAGAAGACAGAAGCAATTAACCAAAATGGAAATTCAATTATGCAGTAAAATGAAATAGAGAGAGATCCCAGGATGAGATTGAAACAGATTTCCTTCAATTCTCCAACCCAAGATCCAAGACAATTGTAATTGAAATTGAAAGCAAGAAAACTAAGAGGAAGGGAATTCAATTCTCCTTCCCCGAGACTTAGAAATTAAAATTCACTCAACACCAAAAGCTCTCCGAAAACTCTCTATTACAAGGAATTGACCAAGAAGTGTCCTTCTGACATGCTTTCGGAATGGACCATCCTGGATATATTCTATGATGGTCTGTCTGAATTATCAAAGATGTCATTGGACCATTCTGTAGGTAGATCCATTCACCTAAAGAAAACGCCTGCAGAAGCTCAAGAACTCATTGACATGGTTGCAAATAACCAGTTCATGTACACTTCTAAAAGGAATCCTGTCAGTAATAGGACGCCTCAGAGGAAGGGAGTTCTTGAAATTGATGCTCTGAATGCCATATTGGCTCAGAACAAAATATTGACTCAGCAAGTCAATATGATTTATCAGAGTCTGAATATAATGCAAGCTGCATCCAACAGTACTCAAGAAGCATCTTCTGAAGAAGAAGCTTACGATCCTGAGAACCCTGCAATAGCAGAGGTGAATTACATGGGTGAACACTATGGAAACACCTATAATTCCTCATGGAGAAATCATCCAAATTTCTCATGGAAGGATCAACAAAATCCTCAACAAGGCTTTAATAATGGTGGAAGAAACAGGTTTAGTAATAGCAAGCCTTTTCCATCATTCACTTAGCAACAGACAGAGAATTCTGAGCAGAATCCATCTAGCTTAGCAAATATAGTCTCTGATCTATCTAAGGCCACTTTAAGTTTCATGAATGAAACAAGATCCTCCATTAGAAATTTGGAGGCACAAGTGGGCCAGTTGAGTAAAAGAGTCACTGAAACCCCTCCTAGTACTCTCCCAAGCAATACAAAAGAGAATCTAAAAAGAGAGTGCAAGGCCATTACATTACTTGGTGTGGCCGAACCCAAAGAGGAAGAGGAAGACATGAATCATAGTGAGGAAGACCTCCTGGGACGCTCAGTGACCAATAAAGAGTTTCCCTTTGAGGAACCAAAGGAATCTGAGGGCTCATCTAGAGACCATAGAGATTCCATTGAACCTCCTTCTGCCCTTCATGAGCTCTGATGAGTATTCTTCCTCTGAAGAGGATGAAGACATTACTGAAGAGCAAGTTGCCAAGTACCTTGGTACAATCATGAAGCTGAATGCCAAATTATTTGGTAATGAGACTTGGGAAGATGAACCTCCCTTACTCACCAATGAACTAAATGCATTGGATAAGCAGAAATTACCTCAAAAGAAATAGGATCCTGGTAAATTCCTAATTCCCTGTAACATAGGCACCATGACCTTTGAAAAGGCTTTGTGTGACCTGGGGTCAGGAGTAAACTTAATGCCACTCTCTGTAATAGAGAAACTTGGGATCTTTGAGGTGCAAGCTGCCAGAATCTCATTGGAGATGGCAGACAACTCAAGAAAATAGGCTTATGGACAAGTAGAGGACGTGTTAGTAAAGGTTGAAGGCCTTTACATCCCTGCTGATTTCATAATCCTAGACACTGGGAAGGATGAGGATGAATCCATCATCCTTGGAAGGCCCTTCCTAGCCACAGCAAAAGCTGTGATTGATGTGGACAGAGGAGAGTTGATCCTTCAACTGAATGAGGACTACCTTGTGTTTAAAACTCAAGGATCTCCTTCTGTAACCATGGGGAGGAAGCATGAAAAGCTTCTCTCACTGCAGAGTCAACCAAAGCCCCCACAGTCAAACTCTAAGTTTAGTGTTGGGAGGCCACAACCAAACTCTAAGTTTGGTGTTGAACCCCCACATTCAAACTCTAAGTTTGGTGTTGGGAGGTTCCAATAATGCTCTGAACATCTGTGAGGCTCCATGAGAGCTCACTGTCAAGCTATTGACATTAAAGAAGCGCCTATTGGGAGGCAACCCAATGTTATTTAATTATATCTATTTTATTTTATTGTTATTTTATATTTTTTTAGGTTGATGATCATGTAGAGTCACAAAAACTACTGAAAAATCAAAAATAGAATGAAAAACAGCTTTAAAAACAGCTCACCCTGGAGGAGGAACTTACTGGCATTTAAACGCCAGTAAGAAGTATCAAACTGGCGTTTAACGCCAGAAAGAAGCATCAAGCTGGCGTTAAACGCCAGAAAAAAGCACCAGACTGGCGTTTAACGCTAGAACAGAGCATGGAAGTGGCGTTAAACGCCAGAAACATGCTACATTTGGGCGTTTAACGCCAAAAACAAGCAGCAAGCTGGCGTTTAACGCCAGGAATGCATGCTAAGGGCGTTTTACATGCCTAATTGGAGCAGGGATGTTAGGTCCTTGACCCCACTGGATCTGTGGACCCCACAGGATCCCCACCTACCCCACCTTTTCTTTTCTCTTCTTCACACCTTTCCATAACACTCTTCCCTAAAATAACCTCCACCAATCACTTCCATTACTCCTCCAAAACCATCATACAACCCACCTACACCCACCT
>NC_029790.2:59567542-59649670 GCF_000816755.2 Arachis ipaensis | reverse complement strand
TAAGTTTGGTGTGGTAAAAGCATTGCTTTTTATTTTTCCATAACCATTTATGGCACCTAAGGCCAGAGACATCCTCATTGATGAGGATAAGCCCATCACTAAGAAAAGGATGGAGCAAACAAGAGATCATGGACCTCAATAAGAGCATGAGGAAATTCCTCACCATGAAATCCCTGAGATGCCTCAGGGGATGCACTTCCCTCCATAAAACTATTGGGGGAGCAAATCAACACTTCCCTAGGAGAATTAAGCTCCAACATGGGACAACTAAGGATGGAGCACCAAGAGCACTCCATCATCCTCCATGAAATTAGAGAAGATCAAAGAACTATGAGGGAGGAGCAACAAAGGCAAGGAAGAGACATAAAGGAGCTCAAGAGCACCATTGGTTCTTCAAGAAGAGGAAGACGCCACCCTCACTAAGGTGGACCCGTTCCTTAATCTCCTTGTTCTTATTTTTTCGTTTTTCGTTTACTATGCTTTATGTTTTATTTATGTTTTTGTGTTTACTATATGATCATTAGTGTCTAAGTGTCTATGTCTTAAAGCTATGAATGTCCTATGAATCAATCACCTTTCTTAAATGAAAAACGTTTTAATTACAAAAGAACAAGAAGTACATGGTTTCGAATTCATCCTTGAAACTAGTTTAATTATTTTGATGTGGTGACAATACTTTTTGTTTTCTGAATGAATGCTTGAACAGTGCATATGTCTTTTGATATTGTGGTTTATGAATGTTAAATATGTTGGCTCTTGAAGAATAAGGAAAAAGGAGAAATGTTATTTGATGATCTGAAAAATCATAGAAATGATTCTTGAAGCAAGAAAAAGCAGTGAATACAAAAGCTTGCGAAGAAAAAGAAAAGAAAAGGAGAAAAGAAAAAAAATGGTGAAAAAAAAGGAAAAAGCAAGCAGAAAAAGCCAAAAGCTCTTTAAACCAAAAGGCAAGAGCAAAAAGCCAATAGCCCTTAAAAACAAAAGGCAAGGGTAGTAAAAAGGATCCAAGGCTTTGAGCATCAGTGGGTAGGAGGGCCTAAAGGAATAAAATCCTGGCCTAAGCGGCTAAACCAAGCTGTCCCTAACCATGTGCTTGTGGCATAAAGGTGTCAAGTGAAAACTTGAGACTGAGCGGTTAAAGTCGAGGTCCAAAGCAAAAAGAAGAGTGTGCTTAAGAACCCTGGACACCTCTAATTGGGGACTCTAGCAAAGCTGAGTCACAATCTAAAAAGGTTCACCCAATTATGTGCCTGTGGCATTTATGTATCCGGTGGTAATACTGGAAAACAAAGTGCTTAGGGCCACGGCCAAGACTCATAAAGTAGCTGTGTTCAAGAATCAACATACTGAACTAGGAGAATCAATAACACTGTCTGAATTCTAAGTTCCTATAGATGCTAATCATTCTGAACTTCAAGGGATAAAGTGAGATGCCAAAACTATTGAAGAGGCAAAAAGCTACTAGTCCCGCTCATCTGATTGGAGCTAAGTTTCATTGATATTTTGGAATTTATAGTATGTTCTTTTCTTTTTAACCTATTTGATTTTCAGTTGCTTGGGGACAAGCAACAATTTAAGTTTGGTGTTGTGATGAGCGTATAATTTATACGTTTTTTGGCATTATTTTTACATAGTTTTCAGTATGATTTAGTTAGTTTTTAGTATATTTTTATTAGTTTTTAAATAAAAATCACATTTCTGGACTTTACTATGAGTTTGTGTGTTTTTCTGTGATTTCAAGTATTTTCTGGCTGAAATTGAGGGACTTGAGCAAAAATCAGATTCAGAGGTTGAAGAAGGACTGCAGATGCTGTTGGATTCTGACCTCCCTGCACTCAAAGTAGATTTTCTGGAGCTACAGAAGTCCAAATGGCGCTCTCTTAAATGAGCTGAAAATTAGACATCCAGGGCTTTTCAGAAATATATAATAGTCCATACTTTGCTCGAGTTTAGACAATGCAAACTGGCATTCAACGCCAGCTCTCTGCCCTATTCTGGAGTTAAACGCCAGAAACAGGTTGCAAAGCAGAGTTAAATGCCAGAAACACGTTACAAACTGGCGTTTAACTCCAAGGAAGACCTCTACACATGAAAAATTTAATGCTCAGCCCAAGCACACACCAAGTGGGTCCGGATGTGGATTTCTGCATCATTTACTTATTTCTGTAACCGTAGTAACTAGTTTAGTATAAATAGAACTTTTTACTATTGTATTTTCATCTTTGGATTATCTTTTGATCCTTTGATCACGTTTTGGAGGCTGGCCATTCGGCCATGCCTGGACCATAGATTATGGTGTGGAGCTCTGCTGTTCCTCAGGAATTAATGCAAAGTACTATTGTTTTTCTATTCAATTCAAGCTTATTCCTATTCTAAGATATTCATTCGCACCCAAGAACATGATGAATGTGATGATTATGTGACGCTCATCACCATTCTCACCTATGAACGCGTGCCTGACAACCACTTCCGTTCTACATGAAGATGAGATAGAATGAGTATCTCTTAGGTATCTAATACAGGGTACCAAGTTCGAGATATTAGAATCTTCGTGGTATAAGTTAGAATCCATGGACGGCCATTCCTGAGATCCAGAAAGTATAAACCTTGTCTGTGGTATTCCGAGTAGGATTTAGGAAGGGATGGCTGTGACGAGCTTTAAACTCGTGAGTGCTGGGCGTAGTGACACACGCAAAAGTAGCACTGAATCCTATTCTAGTATGATCGAGAACCGACAGATGATTAGCCATGCAGTGACAGTGCATTGGACCATTTTCACTAAGAAGACGGGATGTAGCCATTGACAATGGTGATGCCCAACATACAGCTTGCCATGGAAAGGAGTATGAAGGATTGGATGAAGGCAGCAGGAAAGCAGAGGTTCAGGAGGAACAAAAGCATCTCTATACGCTTATCTGAAATTCTCACGAATGAATTACATAAGTATCTCTATCTTTATTTTACGTTTTATTTATCTTTTAATTATCAAATTTCTAAAATCATTTGAATCCGCCTGACTGAGATTTACAAGGTGACCATAGCTTGCTTCAAGCCGACAATCTCCGTGGGATCGACCCTTACTCACGTAAGGTTTATTACTTAGATGACCCAGTGCACTTGCTGGTTAGTTGTGCGGAGTTGTGACAAAGTGTGATTCACGTTTGAGAGCACCAAGTCTTTGGCGCCATTGTTGATGATCATAATTTCGTGCACCACTACTCCATTGACATGGATGCCAATTTTGCATACATGTAAATAGGGTAGAAGGAAGACATGATAATTGGACTCAATTGAAAATAATCAAGAAATAATAAAATTAAATAGAAAAGTATCCTTCCATTAATTAATTCCAAAATCAAAGTAAATGGGGAATAGAAAGAGTAAAGGAATAGGAAAGAAACTAGAATGATAAAGACTTCAACGGAGGTAGTAACTCTTCTTAATATCCAACTCAAAAGCATAAAACTAGGAATCCTAAAACCTAGAGAGAGGAGAAAGCCTCTCTCTCTAGAAAACTACATCTACAACCTAAATTGTGAATAATGGGAAGTGTCCCCCCATTCCCCCCACTTTGCAGCCTCTAATCTGTGTTTTCTGGGTCGAGAACTGGGTCAAAAACAGCCCAAAAATTGTTGGGGGCGAATTCTGACACGCTGACTTTTTGTAGATGCATGTGTGCGCGTGATGCATGTGTGCGCGTCACCTATCTTCAGAGAAACTATGGCAAATTATATATCATTTCGAATCCTCAGATGTTAGCTTTCCAATGCAACTGGAACTGCCTCATTTGGACCTCTGTAGCTCATGTTATGATCGATTGAGTGCGAAGAGGTCAGGGCTAACAGCTTAACAATTCCTTCAGTTTTCTTGTATTCCTTCCAATTTTGCATGCTTCCTTTCCATTCTCTAAGCCATTCCTGCCCTATAAACCCTGAAATCACTTAACACACATATCAAGGCATCGAATGGTAAGAAGAGAGGATTAAAATTAGTAATTTAAGGCCAAAGAAGCATGTTTTCAATCATAGCATAGAATTAGGAAGGAAAATGTAAAACATACGAATTATATGAATAGGTGTAAGTTTAGTGGATAAAATCCACTCAGTTAAGTACAAAATGTACCACAAAATAGTGGTGCATCAGCACACATTTTAGGAGGGGTGTTGATATCCCTCTCCTATATAAGATATCGCCCACTATGGTGTAGTACCGTGCTTCTCGTATTAGCCTTTTTGCCTCCTTCTTATATGTGGGAAGTGTTTCTGACTTGAGGTAGTTGATTATGGGGGGCCATCCATCCTTGATTCTATCCTGATATGGTTAGGATCTTTTCTTCCTCCGAGATCGATGGGTTTTGCAATATTTCCTGGATGAGGCTTCTATTATTGTCCCCTGGTTTGGTGCTGGCTAGTTTTGAGAGTGCGTCAGCCCGAGCGTTCTGTTCCCGAGGTATATGTTGGACCTCATACTCTCCGAGTTGTTCGAGCTGTTCTCTGGTCTTGTCCAGATATTTTTTCATGGTGGGATCCTTAGCTTGGTAGCTCCCTTCTATTTGAGTTAACTACTTATGAATAGCTGAATATGGTAAACTTTTTGACTCCTACCTCCTTAGCCAGCCTCAAACCAGCCAGTTGTGCCACATATTCGACTTGATTATTTCAGGCGGGGAACTCGAATTTTAGGGAGAGCTCGATTTGGGTTCCTGATCGCTTTCTATAATTACCCCTACACCACTCCCGATTTTGTTTGAAGAACCGTCAACGTAGAGATTCCATTTTGTGGGAGTTCCCGGAGTGTCAGTGTACTCGGCGATAAAGTTGGCCAGATACTGTGATTTGATGGCTGTCCGAGCTTCATATTTGATATCGAATTTGGATAACTCAATAGCCCATTGTAGGATTCTTCCTGCTAAGTCTGTTTTCTGCAAGATCCCCTTTATGGATTGGTTGGTCCGAACCCTGATGGTGTGAGCTTGAAAGTATGGTCGGAGTCACCAGGAAGTAAGTATGAGGGTATAGGTGAACTTTTCTATCTTTTGATAGTTCAATTCAGCCTCTTGTAGAGCCTTACTGATGAAGTAGATGGGTTGTTTCCCGCTTTCGTCTTCTCTGACCAGTGCTGAGGCTATTGCCCGACTCCCTACTGCGAGGTATAGTGTGAGCTCTTCACCTTCCCGATGTCGGGTAAGGACAGGTGGTTGCCCCAGAAACTTCTTGAAATCTTGAAAGACTTGCTCGCATTCTAGGGTCTACTCAAACCTCTGTCCCTTCCTTAATGTTGCATAGAAGGGGAGAGATCTTAAGGCTGATCCGGCTAGAAACCTAGATAGAGCCGCTAGTCTTCCATTGAGTTGCTGGACCTCCTTGACACAGGTCGGACTTTTCATGTTGAGTATAGCCTGACACTTATCTGGGTTTGCTTCAATTCCTCTTTGGGTGAGCATAAAGCCCAGGAATTTGCCAGCTTCTATTGCAAAGGTGCACTTTGTGGGGTTGATTCGCATGCCATGCTTTCTTATGGTTAATGGGTGGAAAATAGAATTCCAACACCAAAATTCACCGACAAGTGTACCGGGTCGCATCAAGTAGTAAAACTCACTTAGAGTGAGGTCGATCCCACAGGGATTGATGGATCAAGCAACTTTAGTGGGTGATTAGTTTAGTCAAGCTAACATTGGTGAATTGAGTGAAATTGAAGCAAGAGAATGTAAATTGCAATGAATTGTAAATTGCAGAAAGTAAAGTGGACAGAAGCTTAAATTGGCAGAAGCTTAAAGAGCAAGAAAAGTAAATTGGAAAAATCTTAAATGACAAGAAAGGTAAATTGAATGAAAAGTAAAGAGGGCTGGGTGCTGGAAATTAAAGAAAGCAATAGATCATAACTCAGAACACTTGCAGAAAGATTTAATTGCAGGAAAGTAAATTTAGATTTATAGCAAGCTCAATTGTAAAGTTACATAATGTAAATATGCAGAAGAGTAAATCAAGCTCAAGAACACTTAGATCTGAAATCTCAATTTCAATGAAATAGCAAAAAGGAAAGAAAGCCAAGAGCTCAATTGCTCTCTCGATTAAAACAGAAAGGAAATTGCAGAGGAAGAAATTGTAGCAAAAGGTTGCAGAAACTGAAATTTCATAAATCCAATACTGAAAAATAAAAGTGCAGAAAATTTAAAGTGTTTCAAGAAGAGATGCCTTCTATTCTAATTCTAATCCTACTCCTATTGCTCTCTATTAGAGCCAGCCTTCTTTTGAAATAAAACTGATGCCTTTATATAGGATTTTGCAAAATGAAATTGAAATTAAAAACAAATTACAATTAAATGAAATTCCTAATCTAAATGATCCTTGTGCCTTTGAGTGATGTTAATGGGCTTTGCTTGCTTTGGATTTGAAGAAGAGTAGATCCGGATGGCTTGGTTCAAGTGGCATGGGTCAGGGTTGGTTGGTGAGGTTCTAGTGGAGTACTCTGTTGAGTTAGTGAGCGTTGCGCTCACTTGCCTTGTGTGCCTCCCTCATGCCAAGCCTCCTTGCCCATAGCGCTCAGTGAAGAGATGCAATGTAGCGCTCACATGCTGCGCTGGTTTCCCTCTTCGAGCCTTGGCTATTTCACTTTGACTAGCAATTTCCTCATGTTGCAGCGCTCAGTTAAGTGTGTGAACGTAGGGCTCCCTTGCTTGCCTTGGTTTCCCTCTTCGAACCTTGGCTGCTTCCTTTATGAGTGTCGCACCTTGCTTTTCTTTTGTTGGGGGCCCAAAAACGTTCAAATGTTTGAACATAGCGCTCTCTTCAATTGAGCGCTGGCTTTGTTTAAGCGCTATTGTTGAGCGCTCATTGCTTTCCTCTTGGTGCCCATCATCGAGCCTTGGTGAGAGCACTGCTTGGTTGGTTTTTGGGCCTTAAAGATTCCAATCACTTGTGCATCAATGTCATGCCAAATATAGATTGCTATATATCGTTGGAAACTCTGAATGTCAGCTTTCCAACGCAACTGGAAGTGCATCAATTGGACATCTGTAGCTCAAGTTATGGCCCTTTGAAGGAGGCATGGTCATGCTATTACAAGGCTTAAAGAAAAGCCCGAAAAATTGGACAAAATTAAATGTAGCGCTCCCTTTTATGAAGGCTAGCTTTGAACGCTTGCTGCCTAACTTGCCTGGTACGCCAACGCTCCCTTAATTGAGCGCTACGTTGCCTTTGGTGAGCGCTCCCTTTCTAATGAACACTGATGCTTTCATTAGTAATGCCATTTTCCTAACGTAAGCGTCATTCCTTTAACCCCTTGGTTCATGGCATTACTTAATAAAGGTTTCATGCATGCATTTAACGCCTTATCAATCAATAATGCCAATTAACGTGAAGCTTGGTTTCATTTCCAATTGACATTATTAATTAAAGTTCATGCATGCTTTCATTGTATTTTAATTAATAAAGCCAATGTAGCATTCATTTAATTCATTCTCAATTAAATGCATGCATGCTTTGTTAATAATGCCACTTAATGAACGCCATGGTTCATTGGCTTTAAATGCATGCATAACGCATTATCATGCCATGGCTTCATGGTCATGGGCCACGCTTTTAAAAGCGTGGCCTAAGGTTCCAAAGCGTGTTGAATCTTCAAAGCGTGTCCAAAATTCCTCTTTTCTTCTTTTTAGCTTATTTTGTGCCTTTTTTGCTTCCTTTTCTTCTTATTTCCTACAAAGTTTATAAAATCAAAAGATCAAAGAAATATACCATTTAAGCACAAAAGAATACAATATTTGAGCACTAATAATCAATTTCTTGTATGAAAAAGCATAGAAAAACATGAAATGATGACATGTCATAAATGGTGTCGAACACTTTAATGAGGTCGGATAACAACAATTCCTCACTTTGTATTTTTACCAGCATGTCGTCTACATAGACCTCCATTAGCTTTCCGATATGGTCAGCAAAGACTTTGTTCATCAGTCTTTGATAGGTAGTCCCTTCATTCTTAAGTCCGAAGGGCATAACTATATAGCAATAGTTTGCCTTTGGGGTTAGGAACGATGTTTTCTCTTGGTCGGGTTGATACATTGGGATTTGGTTGTATCCTGAGTAAGCATCCATGAAGGAGAGGTAATGATAGCCCGACGAAGCATCGACTAATTTATCAATGTTCGGGAGTGGGTAGGGATCTTTTGGGCATGCTTTGTTGAGGTTGGTGTAATCGGTGCACATCCGCCACTTCCCATTTGACTTTTTGACCAACACCACATTGGCTAGCCATGATGGATATTTTACCTCCCTTATGAACCCTGCTTCCAACAAGGCCTGTTCCTGCTCCTCTACAGCTTGCGACCTTTCTAGGCCGAGCTGCCTACGTTTTTGCTATACTGGCCGGGACCCTAGATATACGGCTAACTTGTAGCAGATTAGTCCGGGATCAATACCAGGCATGTCGGCGGCCTTCCATGCAAAGAGATCGGAGTTATCTTTTAGGAGCTTTATTAGCAGCTTCTTTAAGTCTTCTCTCAGATTTGCTCCTATATTTGTTGTTTTACTTGGATGGCCTCCAATTTGAACTTCTTGAGTCTCGCCTTCTGGCTGAGGGCAGAGTTCTTTGCGAGCTCGGATTCCCCCGAGTTCTATAGTGTTTGTTTCTTTTCCTCTGGGGTCTCCTTTAAGGTTCAGACTTTCGTTGTAACAATGTCACACGAGTATCTGATCTCCTTTTATGGTAGCGATCCCTTCCGGAGTGGGAAATTTCATGAATAGGTGTGGAGTGGGGACCACGGCGGCGAGCTGGTTTAACGTTGTCCGACCTATTAACGCATTGTAGGCCGAGCTCACGTCAACTACAATATAGTCTATGCTCAACGTCCTGGACAGAGTTCCTTTCCCAAAGGTTGTATGCAGGGAGATGTATCCTAGTGGTTGGATCGGGGTGTCTCCATGTCCGAACAAGCTGTTCGGATACGCTCGGTGATGACATGTCATCATGTCATGTTTTTCTATGCTTTTTCATACAAGAAATTGATGATTAGTGCTTAAATATTGAATGCTTTTGTGCTTAAATGCTAAATTTCTTTGATCTTTTGATTTTATAAACTTTGTAGGAAATAAGAAGAAAAATAAGCAAAAAAGTACAAAATAAGCTAAAAAGGAGAAAACAGAATTTTGGGGCACATTTTGTAGTTTAGGCACACTTTAGAGCCTTAGGCCACGCTTTTAAAAGCATGGCCCATGACTAAATCAAGGAAGCGTGTTTTTTTTTTCACAATCAGCGCTCATTTGCCAAGAGAATGCTAAGTTAACTAAAGGAGCATTTTCGGGCAATTTCAAATTTTGGAATGGAGTTTTGACACACACGCGCACGCGTACATGACGTGCACGCGCCGAAACTGCCACCCTGGATAACCACACGTATGCGTGCATGACACGTACGCATGGGTGTGACTTACCTGAAGAAGGATGCGCAAGCGTGGGCTGAACGACAGCGTAGCAGTAGCATGTTTGAAGACCCACGCGTATGTATAGAGGATGCGTACGCGTGGGGAGCGCTCAATTGAAGAACGCTACGCTCATTTAGAGAACGCTGTAAAGGACGCACACGCGTACATGGCGCGTACGCATCGATGTGCCAAATTGCCAAAGAACGCGTAAGCGTGAGGGACGCGTACGCGTGGATGGCCCAAAACGCAAAAAGGACGCGCACGCGCAGAGAACGCGTACACGTGGATGTAAAAGCGTTCCGGTCACTTAATGAACACTACGCTCTCCTGGAAGTGCAAATTTGGCTCAATTTATCTTATTCCAAGCCCATTGAACATTTTAAATCAAGCAGAGCCCATTGACATCACTTAAAGGCACAAGAAACAGTTAGAATAGCATTTTCATTTAACTGTAATTTGCTTTGAATTTCAATTTCATTTGTAATTTAGGAATGCCTATTATGTGAGAATTATTGTCGGTTTATAATCAATCAAAATAAGAATCACTTCGTTAATAGCATAGTCCAAACCAGCATTGAACTCTCACAATCAAAGTTTAAAATAAAGATAGTCACAATTCAAATCAAATAACCAAGAGTATTTAAACTCCCGGGTCTTTCTCCCTAGGAATTGCAATTAAGTGTCATATTATTGGCTCTGAGGAAAGCAAGGGGGTTTTAATTGCAAGTGACAAGAAAATTAGAAGGCAAGAAAGTGAATAAGCATGCAAGGAATTAAAACTCAAAGCAAGCAATATCAAAAATGGGATTCAAATGACAAAAAGGAGGAACTCTTGGCAAGGATTGGGAATTAAGGATTCCTATCATAATCATAAACCACAAACATGATAATTGCTAAGAATTGATCCCAATTAGTCTATCCTAACATCGAGAATAAGTAAAAAGGGCATAATTTATCTCAATCCACAAGTCCTAATCAACTCATTAATTAACGTAGTGAAAGACTAGCGTTAATGGAAACCAAACCAATTAATAATCCTAATCACAATATCGAATGGACATCTATGACTTAAGTTCACCTAATTACCCAATTCCAAACCAAGAGTGTGAAAAACTAAGCTAAAGCCAACCCAAACATTTTATCAAACACTTGGGAGGCATGAACATAAAGCATGGTAAAATAACAAGAAAAATAAATTCTACAACTACCAAGCAAAGAAAGTAAAGATAGCAACTCAATAAAGCAATAAAGGACATGAAAGCATAAATTGCGTTAAATGTAAATTAAAAGCGACAAGTGTGTTCATACAACTAAAATGATAAAAGAGAAATTAACAAAGGAAACAAAGAGAGTAAAGGCAGTAGCACAAGAAAATATAAATGAAACTACAATTAAATAAGAATTAAAGAGAGAAATTAAAGAGAGAATAAAGATAAAAACCCTAATTCTAGAGAGAAGGGGGAGCTTCTCTCTCTAGAAAACTAACTAAAACATGTAAAAATATAAACCAAGTGCTCCCCCCCTTCATCCCTCTTCAATTTGGCTTGAAATAGCTTCAGAAATGACTTGGATTGGATTTTGGGGGCCCAGAAATCGCCCCCAACGGTTTGCAATTAATGAGCTCATATGTCAGGACCTGTGCGGACCCAGTTGCTATTTTCTGACCTCTGCGTATGCATAAATTGTGTGCGTACGCACACTTCAACTTATGTATGCATAAATTGTGTGCGTACACACACTTCAACTTCAGGTTATGATTACTTTAGTACCGAGAGGTCAGGACTGGTGATGAGCGGATATTTTATACGCTTTTTGGGGTTAATTTCATATAGTTTTTAGTATGTTTTAGTTAGTTTTTAGTTTATTTTCATTAGTTTCTAGAAAAATTCATATTTCTGGACTTTACTATGAGTTTGTGTATTTTTCTATAATTTCAGGTATTTTCTGACTGAAATTGAGGGAGCTGAGCAAAAATCTGATTCAGGCTGAAAAAGGACTGCTGATGCTATTGGATCCTGACCTCTCTGCACTCGGAATGGAATTTCTGGAGCTACAGTGGAAGGGGCGTCCTCCCCCTCTATTGAGATTTCTGAAACCTTTCCGGATGAGCATTTGTTCGCCATTCAGGAAATACCATGGTTTGCAGACATTGCAAACTATAAAGCTGCAAGGTTCATACCCAAGGAGTACAGCAGGCAACAAAAGAAAAAATTAATTACTGATGCAAAGTATTACTTGTGGGATGAACCCTATCTCTTTAAGAGATGTGCAGACGGCATAATCCGTAGATGTGTGCCTAAAGAAGAAGCACAAAGGATCTTATGGCATTGCCATGGGTCACAATACGGAGGTCATTTCGGAGGTGAGCGAACAGCTACCAAGGTCCTTCAATGTGGCTTCTACTGGCCTACACTCTACAGAGATTTCCGAGAGTTTGTACGTAACTGTGACAGTTGCCAGAGAGCTGGTAACTTGCCTCACAGTTACGCCATGCCTCAACAAGGAATCTTGGAGATTGAGTTGTTTGATGTATGGGGTATTGATTTCATGGGCCCTTTTCCACCATCATACTCAAACACTTATATTCTGGTGGCAATTGACTATGTATCAAAATGGGTAGAGGCCATTGCCACACCCACCAATGATACTAAAATAGTACTGAAGTTCCTCCAGAAACATATATTCAGCAGGTTTGGTGTCCCTAGGGTACTAATCAGTGATGGGGGCACTCACTTCTGTAACCAACAGCTTTACTCTGCCATGGTCCGGTATGGGATTTGCCATAAGGTGGCAACTCCATATCATCCGCAGACAAATGGACAAGCTAAAGTTTCTAACAGAGAACTAAAAAGAATCCTGGAACGGACTGTAAGTACCCGTAGAAAGGATTGGGCACGAAGCTTGGATGATGCTCTGTGGGCTTACAGAACAGCATTTAAGACTCCTATAGGGACCTCTCCGTACCAACTTGTGTATGGTAAGGCATGCCACCTGCCCGTGGAACTGGAACATAAGGCCTACTGGGCAACCAGATTCCTAAACTTTGATGCCAAACTAGCTGGAGAAAAAAGATTGCTCCAGCTGAATGAGCTAGAGGAATTCAGATTCACTGCTTTCGAAAATCCCAAGCTTTATAAAGAAAAATAAAAAAGGTGGCATGACAAAAAGCTGTCATCTAGAATCTTTGAACCAGGACAAAAGGTTCTGTTGTTTAACTCTAGGCTCAGGCTATTCCCCGGGAAACTGAAGTCCAGGTGGAGGAGACCATATGTGATTACAAGTGTATCACCATATGGTTATGTGGAGCTTCAAGATATTGATTCTGATAAGAAGTTCATTGTTAATGGACAGAGAATCAAGCACTATCTTGAAGGCAATGTTGAGAAAGAGTGCTCAAGGATGAGGCTAGATTAAAAACTCAGCAAGGTCTAGCTAAAGACAATAAAGAAGCGCTTGCTGGGAGGCAACCCAGCCATGGGGCATCACTTCCTCTAAGCATTTTACCCTACTCTTGATTTTATTTGTTTATATAAAGTTCATTAATACTAAGGTAAAGAGTCAATTGTATAAGTTTACAGGGTTACAGAAGGATTCTGCACACAAAATAGAGAAAAAGAGCTCACTGGCAAGAAAACGCCAGTAAAAGTCTATTTTGGGCATTCAACGCCCAAAAGAAGCATCCACTGGGCGTTGAACGCCAGTAAGGATAGCCATCTGGGCGTTAAACGCCAGAAAGAAGCATCTTCTGGGCGTTGAATGCCAGAAAGAAGCTCCTTCTGGGCGTTTAACGCCAGATTAACAACGTCCTGTGCATTTAGAAAAACGCCCAGTGATAAAAGAGTTCCTGGCGTTCATCGCCAGAAAGAAGCAACAGCTGGGCGTTGAATGCCCAGGAGAAGCAGCAATTGGGCGTTGAACGCCCAAAACATGCAGCATTTGGGCGTTCAAATGCCAGGATGGTAGGGAGGAGGTAAATTCGTTTTTTCTTCATATTTTTCATTTTAATCTTAATTTTCATGTTTCAATTCATGATTTCTTGCATAAACATGTTACAAACCCTGATTTCTAAAATCCCTAATTTCTAAAAACCCTACTTTAAAAATATCAAATGTATCTTAATCCATAAGCACAAATCCTTTTTTTTTCAATCCAATTCAACTCTTTTTCAAATTTTCAAAACAAATCTATCTCTTTTCATTCTAAAATCTTTTCAACTAATCAATATATTTTTTTTTTAAATCTCCATATTATCTTTTTCAAAAATCCAAATTCATCTTTTTCAAATATCTTTCATATCTCTTTAATTTTAAATTATATCTTTTCTTATCATACTTATTTCTTTTTAAATCATATNCTCTCCTTTCTTTTCTTTTGCTTGAGGACAAGCAAACCTCTAAGTTT
The DNA here is from genome assembly GCF_000816755.2 of Arachis ipaensis. Classification (NCBI taxonomy): domain Eukaryota; kingdom Viridiplantae; phylum Streptophyta; class Magnoliopsida; order Fabales; family Fabaceae; genus Arachis; species Arachis ipaensis. The sequence continues at coordinate 59,635,848 of NC_029790.2, read as the reverse complement.
GGTGTGTTTATCCGTGATCACTAAACCATACCCACTAAGATCATGGCTCCTAAAGGAAAACAACCCACTCCAAGAGGCAAGAAAGAGAGTGTTCCAAAACCACTTTGGAATCAAAGGAGGTTCTTAACCAAAGAACATTCAGACCATTACTACAAAATAATGGGTCTAAGATCTGTAATCCCGGAAGTTAAGTTCGATCTGAAAGAAGATGAATATCCAGAGATCCAAGAGCAGATTCGAAACAGGAACTGGGAAGTCCTAGCTAATCCTGAAACGAAAGTGGGAAGAAATATGGTTCAGGAATTCTATGCTAATCTGTGGCAAACAGACAGGCAGAGAATATCTGGAGCTGCCCTCTATGACTATAGGACTGTGGTCAGAGGAAAGATTGTTCACATCCACCCTGACAAAATCAGGGACATCTTTAAGCTACCTCAGCTGAAAGATGACCCAGACTCCTTCAATAGGAGAATCATGAGAACAAACAAGGGCCTGGATAAGATTCTAGAGGATATATGCATCCCTGGAGCCAGGTGGACCACCAGCACGAGGGGTGTCCCAAATCAACTCAAGAAAGAAGATCTCAAACCAGTCGCCAGAGGATGGCTGGACTTCATTGGGCGTTCTATATTGCCCACTAGCAACCGTTCTGAAGTCAATATTAGAAGAGCAGTGATGATCCATTGCATTATGTTGGGAAAAGAAGTAGAAGTTCATCAACTGATCCCATCTGAATTCTACATACTTGCCAACAAGAACTCCAAGGATGCCAGGTTGGCTTATCCAAGCCTAATCTCTATGCTCTGCAAAGACGCTGGAGTAAAGATGGGAATAACAGAGTATATCTCAGTGGAGCAACCAATCACTAAAATTACAATAGAAAAACAACAAATGCAGGATGACCCCATCAAGAGGAGGGCGCAAGAATTCCTACCAGAACTCCCTCAATTTGAATACTGGGAGCATCTTGAGGCATTTGTCACTAAGTTGCAAGAAACCATGGACCATATGAAGGAAGAACAGCAAAATCAAAACAGCATGCTTTGCAAACTGCTCAGAGAACAAGAAGTGCAAGGGCGTGAATTAAGAGAACTAAAGCGTCAGAAACTATCTCTTGAAGGGCCAAGCACTCCACAGACTAAAGAGGCATCCGCTTCCCAAAATCAAGGTTGTTGAGTTCTGATCTTAACCTTAACCCTGTGATAAATTTTTTTTATTATTTGAGTTTTACCTTAGGAGTCATATAGTAGTAATTAGTATCTATATTTTGATTTTATCTCCAATTAAGCTATAATTTATTTTTTTCATCATCATTAAACATGAATAAAATAGAAGATTTTCTTTAGGATAAGGAGGCAATATTTCTCGAGTTTTTAATACAAGAAATTCTGATTAATTACATGATAAAGTGAGATGCCAAAACTGTTCAGAAGCAAAAAGCTATTAGCCCCGCTCATTTAATTAGAATCTGAGCTTAACTCAAAAACTCTGAGATATTATTGTTTCTTGACTCATTTGTATTCTATTTTATTTATCTAGTTGCTTGAGGACAAGCAACAGTTTAAGTTTGGTGTTGTGATGAGCGGATATTTTATACGCTTTTTGGGGTTAATTTCATATAGTTTTTAGTATGTTTTAGTTAGTTTTTAGTTTATTTTCATTAGTTTCTAGGAAAAATTCATATTTCTGGACTTTACTATGAGTTTGTGTGTTTTTCTGTAATTTCAGGTATTTTCTGGCTGAAATTGAGGGAGCTGAGCAAAAATCTGATTCAGGCTGAAAAAGGACTCCTGACCTCTCTACACTCGGAATTGAGTTTCTAGAGCTACAGGAGTCCAATTGATGTGCTTCTAATTTCGTTGGAAAGTAGACATCTAGGGCTTTCCAGAAATATATAATAGTCCATACTTTGCTCAAAGATAGATGACGTAAACTGGTGTTCAACGCCAGTTTCATGTTGCAGTCTGGCGTCCAGCGCCAGAAACACGTTACAAGTTGGAGTTCAACGCCAGAAACAGGTTACAACCTGGCGTTGAATGCCCAAAACAGCCCAGGCACGTGAGAAGCTTTAGTCTCAGCCCCAGCACACACCAAGTGGGCCCCAGAAGTGGATTTCTGCACTATCTAACATAGTTTACTCATTTTCTGTAAACCTAGGTTACTAGTTTAGTATTTAAACAACTTTTAGAGATTTATTTTGTATCTCATGACATTTTAGATCTGAACTTTATACTCTTTGATAGCATGCGTTTCTAAACTCCATTGTTGGGGGTGAGGAGCTCTGTTGTGTCTCGATGAATTAATGCAAGTATTTCTGTTTTCCATTCAAACATGCGTATTCCTATCTAAGATATCCATTCGCACTTCAACATGAATGTGATGAACGTTACAATCATCATCATTCCCGCATGAACGCGTGCCTGACAACCACTTCCGTTCCACCGTAGAATGAATGAATTTCTCTTAGATCTCTTAATCAGAATCTTCGTGGTATAAGCTAGATTGATGGCAGCATTCAAGAGAATCCGGAAAGTCTAAACCTTGTCTGTGGTATTCCGAGTAGGATTCAGGGATTGAATGACTGTGACGAGCTTCAAACTCGCGAGTGTTGGGCATAGTGACAGACGCAAAAGGATAGTAAATCCTATTCCGGTACGATTAAGAACCTGCAGATGATTAGCCATGCAGTGACAGCGCACCTGGACCCTTTTCACCAGAAGGATGGATGGTAGCCATTGACAACGGTGATCCACCAACACACTGCTTGCCATAGGAGGACGTGCGTGCGTGAATCAGAAAACAGAAGAAAGCAGAATTTCAGAAGACAAAGCATCTCCAAAACTCCAATATATTCTCCATTACTGCATACAAGTATAATTTTTGTTCTGCCCTTTTTACTTTTTACAATAGAAATTAAAAATTATTATTGATATTATATCCTGACAAAGAGTTACGAGATAACCATAGCTTGCTTCAAGCCAACAATCTTCGTGGGATCGACCCTTACTCACGTAAGGTATTACTTGGATGACCCAGTGCACTTGCTGGTTAGTTGTGTGAAGTTGTAAGAGAGTAATGTGAACATTGACATTACCATTTCGTGCACCAGCTGGCAGCTTTACAAATCCTTCATTTCTTGAATTCTCCCATTTTGCATGCTTTCCTTTCACTTTTTCAATCCATACTTGCCTTGTAAGCCTGAAAGTACTCAATAAATACATCAAGGCATCAAATAGAATTAAAGTGAATAAAATTTAGCAATTATAAAGCTTAAAAAGAATGTTTTCACTTTCAAGCACAATTTAGGGGAAATTATGAAACTATGCTATTTCAATGGATAAATGCAAGAAAAGTTGATGAAATCCACCCACATAGAGCAAATAAACACCATAAAATGTGGATTCATCACATCCCCACACTTAAACAATAACATGTCCTCATGCTATACCAAAGGAAGAGAAGAAGGGAAATCAACAATTATTCAATGTAACTATCTATATGCAATCTATCTATATGTATTTAACTATACTATCTAACTATCTATATGTATTTAATTAGTCCAAGTAAATCAATATCCAAGAAAGCATCTATATACAACCAAGGGCTAAAGCAATTATAACCAAATCCTATTCACAATTGAATTGAGTCATATAAAAGAATTTAACTAAACCTGCAAGATAAGCAATAATCATAGGTGGAAATATGGAATTGAGTGATTGAACCCTCACCGGATATGTGTATGCACTATAGACACTCAAGTGTTTAGGATCAATTCACTCAATTCTCCTCTAATCATACTTTCTAAAGTTTTTTTTTCATTTAACCAATCAACACAAATTTAATGTACATATGCAAAAATCATGAGGTCTTTTCAAGGTTGTAATGGGGCTAAGGTTAAAGGTAAGGATGTATATATGGCTAGGTGAGCTTGTATTTGAATCTTTGATTAGCCTAAATTCTCACCTAAGACATACATAACCTATACAATTCTAATATCAAGCTTAGCTACCCATAATCTCACTTTTACATATATACACACTCATGCATCAAATTCAATCACATATGCATTGATTTTTATTAGATTTCACATTGGGGTAATTTTGTCCCCTTTTCATTATTTCTTTTCCTTTTTTTTAACATAATATATATACCAACTCATCAATGCATATGGTTTCTATAATATTAAATGAGCATGTACCCAAATTTCTAACATTTTTCAATAAGCATAAAACACATTTTCATCACCCAAAGTTTCCACATTTTTCCCACACTTAAACATTACACACTCTCACTAACTTAAACTCTTCAAAGATTCAAATAGGACAATTAATTATTTTTCGCTTAAGGTTAATGATGCGGCAAAATAAAAAACAAAAAGGGGGCATTCATAGGCTCAAAGTGGCAAACAAAAGTGAATAAAGTGGTAGGCTATTTGAGTAAAGTGAGCTATAAAGAAATAATGGCCTCAGTCACATAATTGCATAAATATATATATTAAACAATGGATATATAGAATTAAACAAACCAAAGATTGCAATCATAAAGAAGAGCAACACACAAGAATGAAATAAGTGGTCAAATAATGTAACCACACGATGAGGCTCAAAAACTCACAAGTTGTATGTTCTTTAACTCAAAAACCATATTCCACAATGTATGAATCATGCAAGTTTCAAAGAATTTCAACTCAATTCAATTTGAATTTCAATGCCCTTTATACAAAAGATAAGCTTCTTGGAAATTTCATTAAATTGACTAACATTTATTCTATATATGTATATAGTGTGATTGGATGGAAAAAGGTCAAAAAATCCTAAGTTTAATTCCTAATTTCAATCAACCAAAATAGCAAGTATATAGGAAACCAAACTTAGGTGCAATCATCACATCATCCCAAATCACAATCAAGAGTAAAAACCAAAAAAACATATGTAAAAGCCAAAATTAAAAGCAAAATGTCAAAATATGCATAACTACTATATAATACTAAGTTATATACAAGCAAAATTGAAAAGTGCAATAAGCTAAGTAAAAGGTTTCTCAAAAAGATAAAATATATACAAAGTACCAAAAAAAAAACATAAAAAGAAACTACACTAAAAGTGTTTGGAAATGAAGCTTGTCACCCAAAATGTGCTTGCTGAAGATGCACAACCTCCCCACACTTAAGATGTAGCACCGTCCTCGGTGCTCACGATCATGCGAAGTGGAAGGAGTCGTCACTACATCCTCCTCCACCTTCAGCTGGTGGGTTAGGTGATAGAGCTGCTGCAAGAGTGATGGTGGTGCTGAAAAGAAAAGAGTTAAGTCACAAAACAGCATATGAAGTGAACAGATAATATAAATTTGAATGGAAGCACACATGAGATTCAAGTTAAAAGAAGTAACTTCCAATCAAAGAAAGGAATCTAAGAAAGCTGACTTGCTTGTTTTTCACAGAGAAAAAGAGGAAAGGAGCATTGTTGCTATGCACAAAGAAAAAGGAAAATAGTTAGAGGTTATTGTTAGTTGAAAGGTAAAAGGAAAGTTAAAAGTTATGTGAGTAAAAAGAAAATAGTTAGTCGAAAAAGAAAAGAAAAGCTAAAAGTCAAGAAGAGTTCGAAATTAATGTTAGTTGAAAAGGAAAAGAAAAGTCAAAGTTATATCAAGAAAAAGAAAAAGTTAGCTGGGAAAAGAAAACAAAGAAAAGATAGTCAAAAGTTATGTTAAGAAAAAGAAAAAGTTAGTTGAAAAAGAAATCAAAACTTAGTTATGTAAAAAGAAGGGAAAAGTTAGTAAAAGAAATGGAAGAAAAATCAAAAGTTAGGTGCATAGTCGCAAGTTCCTTAATTCCAAAAAGTTTTAAAAATTTCAAAACAAGCAAGTCCTCTTGAAGCAAGTCCTATAAAAAGGCTCGGTTAATTCTGTTAGAGTAGAGAAAGAGTTAGGAGGCGCTGGAGTAGGCTGCATTAGTAGTAGGCAGCAGTAGGAGTAGGAGTAGGAGTAGAATAGAAGGCTCTCTTGAAACACTTTTATTTTTCTGCACGTTTACATTTCAGTATTGAATTTAGCTAATACAATTTCAATTTCTGCAATTCTCTTCTGCACTTTCCTTCCTGCCAATTTTATATTCTGTTCTCTTGAGTTTGATTTACTTTCCTGCAATTCTGTTCTTCTGTAATTTTACATTTAAGTTTCCTATGAGCTGAGTTTATTTACTGTTTTCTTTAATTTTCCTGCATCCAAAGCCCTTTACGTTTGATGCAATTTACTTTTCTTGCCATTTAAGCTTCTGTCAATTTACTTTCTGCACTTTACATTTCCTGCAATTTACTTTATGTTGATCAATTCTCACTCAATATACCACAATTAGCTTAACTAAACTAATCACCTCACTAAAGTTGCTTGATCCATCAATCCTCGTGGGATCGACCTCACTCTAAATGAGTTTTACTACTTGATGCGACCCGGTATACTTGCCGATGAGTTTGTGTGGAATCATTTTTCCTCCATCAAGTTTTTGGTGCCGTTGCCAGGGATTGATATAGATCGACAATGATTAAGTAGGTGATAGGTCTAGATTAAGCATTTTCTTTATTTTTGTTCTTTTAATTTTTAGTTTTAAGCTGATACCAAGGTGTTTGAGTTATTGCCTCAGTAAGAAATTCTCATCTGTGACATGAATTTCAATTTTCATTTGTGATGTGTTTTACAAAATTCAAATGGAGTTCAACTCATCTTGTGATCAAACAAATTTTATGGGATATTACCCACCATTACCAATTGACTATTTTAATGGTGGCTGGGAATATCACCAAGAAATCACAGATTTTGAGCACTCCAATCAATGGAGATATACTTCAGAGCCACAAGATGAGCAAGAGAATCATATGGGATATTACCCACCATCACAAAATGATTCAAGTCATTATCCTAATGGTGGCTGGGAATATCACTAAGGAATAAGAGATTATGAGCAATCTAACCAATAGGAATATGCTAATCAAGACAATTCCATGGGATACTACCCAACACCACAAAATGATTCATGTCATTATACTAATGGTGGATGGGAGCATTAACAAAGAATGATAGAGCATGAATACTCCCCAGAGCCACAACATGACTCATATTGTTATGACAATTACACAAATTGTGGCTGAGAGGGTCAAAACAAAAGAAATATTGATGATCCATATTTTGCTCATCAAGAGACATCATCATTTGATCATGCTGTCAATATATTCATGCAAGATTGCTCCCCAATGCCACAAAATGATCCACACTGTGATGAGTTCAATAATTACTCAAGTTGTGGGTGGGGGGGGATCAAAATCAAGGAGAATTCAATAGTTCATACTCCACTTACCAAGAGCCATCATCACTTGAATAGACTTTCAATTCATTCATGCAAAGTTGTCCAACTTCATCTCCTAGTCTCTCATTTGGAAATTCTTCATCACTTGATTATGCCTCAACACAAAGTTTCCTCCAAGATCCATACAAATCATTTCACCAACCATGAAATTCATTCTACAATTCACAAAATTCATTCCATACCCCTCAAAATAACTTCACCACAACACATCCATGTCCACAAAATTACTGTCAACCTTCATCTCTTGAGCTAGCAGAGGATCTCCTTCAAAAGTCTAGAGAATTATTGGAAAGACCAGAACAATCTTGGAAAAGGCAAGAAATCCTCTTCAAGAAGATGGATGGGCACTTAGAGAAAATAAGGAGAAACTTAGAACTATCAAACATTGAGGATGAAGACCAATTTGTGGGTGAGGAAGTGGAAGAACAAGAAGAAGAGGTTCCTGTGTCAAGTGAGATATCAATGAAGAATGAGGTTGTGAAGGTATTTGAACCTGAGATTCCATATCCACAAAAGCAACTTGAAGTGACAATGGAACATGAAGATTCCCTCCCAAAGGACTTAATGGAAGATCATGCAGAAGAAAGGGAGGAATTCCATCAAGGAAGACCACACTCAAATGAAGCAGAGAAGTGCATAGAGGAAAGGCTCATGGAACTACCAATGCAAGAAGCTTCTGAGGAATAAAACACTCCAACAATCACACAACCACCAAGTATTGATATCCAAGAAGTGAAGGCAACTAACAAGAACACCGAAAAGAGGATTGTGACCAAGATACCAAGGACAACATTCAAGAAAATGTCACTTGCAAATAATCCTACTCCTGATCCAGCAAGCAAGTTCAATCCAGTAAATAACGAAAGGAAGCATGCTGAGGAGAGACCAAAACAGGGGACAATAGCTGAATCTTCTCCCCCTTGAGGTCATTCTTCTTAACAAACTGGAAGAAGAGGAAGAAAGTGAAGAACAACATGTCAAGCTAATGACAATAAAGGAGCACTTGTTGGGAGGCAACCCAACCTTAGGTAACATTTCATTTTTCTGCTTTGTTTATTTTCTTTCCTTGATTTGTTTATTTTCATTTCTAGGCATATGATTACATTCTATGTTTGGTGTTGCCCTGCAACAATCTGTTTTCAATCTTTCTGGATGATTGCATCAATTCTAAATTGAAAGTGTCACACTAAGTTTCTAAGTTTGGTGTGCAACTTAATTTTCTATGCAATGAATCCAGCAACACCACTTGTCTACATAATCATAATGCCTTAGCAGTGTTAGCTTTCTTTTGGTTTGATATTTTTTATTTTTTTCTTTGTTTTAGTCATTTCTTTGTTTTTAATGCTTTCTTTTAGTTTTCTCATTAACTATTTCTGTTAATACCTCACCAAGAAATCCTTATTCGTGACAGATTCTTCGCTTGGTGATTGTATTTAATACATAACAGTTTCATTTGCTTAGTTTTACTTCAAATAAATTGACATGTGATTACAGTCTAAGTTTGGTGTTGCTATGCAACAAAAATTGATTTCCAATCTTTACTGGATACTTGCATCAATTCCAAGTGAAAGTGTCACACTAAGTTTGGTGTGCCACTTATCTTTTATGCAATGTATCATGCACACCCTCTTATTTTTGTAATCACAATGTCTCTGTTTCCTGTGCCTTCATTGTTATTTCTAATTTTTGCTTGCTTAAACACATGTGCGACTAACATTTCATTGTGTAAGACACTCATAATCCATCATAGGCCCCACCACTGTTCTAATTGTTGCTTGAGGATGAGCAAACACTCCAAGTTGGTATGGAAAGGGGAAGAATAGGAGGAAAAGGACAACAACAGTGAAGATGAACTACAAGGTGGTAACATTCCTTTCTCCTCCTACTTATTTCCAGCACTGTAAATTACATGATTGTCTTCTATCTTCTCTGTATGCATGTGTGTTGTGAATAAGCATAGCTTGATTGCTAATTTGTAACATCTTGCTGTGACATTATAACTACCAACTGGAATTCTGTGAGTTCAAAAGCAATAAAGTATCATGATCATAAACAAACAAGGAATTAAAGAAGAACTTAGCATGAGCTTATGAGTATTGGAAGGCTAGTATGGTTAATTATTACTCAATTGCATTAGATTTTATTAAATTGAAGTTTTCGTCTAGGATATTTTATGAAATTTTTGAAATCATGAAAACCTTGAAGAAGCAATTGCAAATTAAGGCAAGAAAAGCAAAAGGGAAAGACTGAGAAAGCGGAAGGCTCTGAGTACCAATGACAATTCAATTGTTAAGTACTTGTGGTGTTTATGTATCAGGCAAAAAGCTTTAAAACAAAACATTTAGAGTCAAGGCTAGGCTCAAGTGCAAAAGCACTCCCTCAAAGCTCAAGGCTCTGAGCATCAATGATTAGAGAGTCAAGAAAAGAAACAAATAAGCTTAATGAAGTCTTCTAATTAAATATTTGTGGTGCTTATGTATCAAGTGGTAATACTTGAAAACAAAGCATTTAGAATCGTAGCTTTGTTATCAACTCATGGAGCAAAGCACCCAAAAGGAGAAGCTAATAAGAAAATCAAAAGCTTCTTTTAAGGAAGAAATATAAGGAAAAGATTTCATAAAATGAGCTAGATAGAAGCATCAATCATTTACATTTCTTTTGTGATTGTAGCGTGCATAGAAAACTAGCCAACCATGAACATTGAGTTGCTATTCTTCTTACCTTGGATTGTCAATCTTCATTGCATGATTCTTTTCTTGCTTGGGGACAAGCAAGGTTTAAGTTTGGTGTTGTGATGACATGTCATCATGTCATATTTTTCTATGCTTTTTCATACAAGAAATTGATGATTAGTGCTTAAATATTGAATTCTTTTGTGCTTAAATGGTATATTTCTTTGATCTTTTGATTTTAAAAACTTTGAAGGAAATAAGAAGAAAAAGAAGAAAAAAAGCACAAAATAAGCTAAAAAGGAGAAAAGGGAATTTTGGGGCACATTTTGGAGCCTTAGGCCACCCTTTTAAAAGCGTGGCCCATGACTAAATCAAGGAAGCGTGCTCTGTTTGACAATCAGCGCTCATTTGCCAAGAGAATGCTAAGTTAACTAAAGCAGCATTTTCGGGCAATTACAAATTTGGGATTGGAGTTTTGACACTGACGCGCACGCGTACATGACATGCACGCGTCGAAACTGCCACCCTGGATAACCACGCGTACGCGTTCTTGACGCATACGTGTGGGTGTGACTTACCTGAAGAAGGACGTGCAAGCGTGGGCTGAGCGGCAGCGTGGCAGTAGCATGTTTGAAGACCCACGCGTACGTGTAGCGGACGCGTACGCGTGGGGAGCGCTCAATTGAAGAACGCTACGCTCATTTAGAGAATGCTGTAAAGGACTCACACGCGTACATGACGCGTACGCGTTGATGTGCCAGATTGCCAAAGCACGCGTAAGCGTGAGGGACGTGTACGCGTGGAAGGCCCAAAAAGCAAAAAGGACGCGGACGCGCAGAGAATTAGATGTCTGCGGAACTTCCTTGGTCGATTAGTGTTCTATGGAGGTTGGCGTTGGCCAATATTATGGTAATGACCATGGGGTCATCATGCCCTGGGATGATGCCCACAGCGTCTTCTTGGGTGAAGGTGATACTGGGGAGGTCGACTGACCTATCTCCTCCTTCAACATGGTACACCTCTTTGAGGTGTCTCTTGCGTGACGACTTAGAGATCCTGCTTCCTGCGAATCCCCCATTTATCATATAAACATGTCTCTCACGCGTGCTAGGTGGGCATTCAACTCGTCCGACCTCTTCATCCCTTCTTCTTTTCCTTGGCTCGTCTGTTTTATTAGCTAGAAACCGATCTAGTCTCCCTTCTCTTGCAAGATTTTCAATGACATTCTTTAGATCAAAGCAGTCGTTGGTAGAATGTCCATAGATTCGGTGATATTCGCAATACTCTGTCTGATTTCCTCCTCCTCTTTTATGTCTAATCGTACGAGGTAGTGGGATCTTTTCAGTGTTGCATATCTCTCTATATACATCCACAAGTGATACTTTAAGCGGGGTGTAGTTGTGGTACTTTCGAGGTTTCTCAGCAGGCTGATCCCCCTTTTTCCTGGACTCTTTATCCTTGTCTCGAGGTGGGTGGGAGAATCCAGATTTTGAGGTTTCTCCTAGTCGAGAGTTCTCCTCCATATTAATATACTTTTCTGCCCTTTTTTGTACCTCGTTTAGAGATGTTGGATGCTTTTTTGATAAGGAGTGGCTAAAGGATCCTTCTCTTAGGCCATTGATGAGACCCATGATGGATGCCTCTATAGGCAGACTTTGTTTGTCCACACATTCTTTTTTTAAATCTTTCCGTGTAGCTGCAGAGGCTTTCCCGATCTCCTTGTTTAATTCCTAGCAGGCTTGGGGCATGCTTGGCTTTATCTTTCTGGATGGAGAATCTAGCTAGCAACTTCTTGGCGAGGTCGTCGAAACTTACTATTGACCTTGGCGGCAAGCTGTCAAACCACTTTGTTGTTGTCTTGGTCAAAGTGGTTGGGAAAGCTTTGCATCAGATTGCATCTGAGGCATCCATAAGATACATCCGACTTTTGAAATTGCTGAGATGATGGCTTAGATCCGATGTACCGTCATATGGGGTCATGTTAGGAGCTTTGAAATCCTTTGGGACTTTAGCTTTCATGATTTCTTTGGTGAATGGGTCCTGATATTTATGGGAGCTTTCTTCATGGCTGGATTGAATGGTTTTGGTTTTAAGATCGGCCTCGAGCTTTAGGATCATGTCGTCTAACTCACGACGTTGTCTTGTTTCCCTCCGAAGATCTCTTTCAGCTTCGCGCTAGTGTTCAGCATTTTGTTCGACCTGCTTGAGTCGATCTTGCTATTTTTGGAGGGTATCTAAAATTTCTGTGTTTGGAGAATGCTTGTCTCCGTTTTGTTGAGGTGTATCTTTCGATGTGATGTCTGCGTTCTTATGCGGCGTCCTGTTTTCCATATCAGAATTGTGGTGGTTGTCAAGGTTGTCTGCGATGATGATGGAATGACTTCCAGGTTCTCCGACAACGGCGCTAATGTTCCGAGGGTTACCTAAAACTGAAGGTCGATCTCGGATGAGATCCACTATGGTGGCCAAAACTGTCGTGTCCGACCTGTTGGAGCTGGTGCTGCTGATCCTTGATCACTGGGGGTGGTGGTACTTGCAAGAGACTCCTTGAGCAGGAATTTTATGTCGAATCAGAGTATGAGTTATACCTGGGTGCTCCAGTGTATTTATAGTGGTGTGGGCTGACCTTTCTAGATAAGATAAGTTAGTTATCTTATCTTATCTTTTTGAGTGAAGGCATCTTATCTTTTAGGCCAACCGCCTTTGGAGTGGGCTGCGTCCTTTTGTTTGGGACTACTTGGGCATTTATAGTGATTTGGCCGAGCTCTTTAAAGAGTGGTCGGCAGCGATCCAACCTTAAGAGGTCGGATGTTCCTGTATGAAGTCAGCTCGGGTCGCATAGCTCGACTCGGGGTATAAACAGGAAGGAATCCCCAAATACTAAAAAGTCATCCCTAAAGACTTCAATGAATTTTTCAATCATGTCTGAAAAGATAGATAACATGCAGCGTTAGAAAGTTGCAGGTGCATTGCACAGTGCAAATGGCATGCGCCTGTAAGCAAAGACTCCATATGGACAAGTGAATAATGTTTTCTCCTGGTCTCTTAGATCAACCACTATTTGATTGTATCCTGAATAGCCATCCAAGAAACAATAATATGCATGTCCTGCAAGCCTTTCTAGCATCTGGTCCATGAAAGGGAGAGGGAAGTGATCTTTTCTTGTAGCTTCATTAAGCTTTCTATAATCAATGCACATCCTCCATCCTGTGACAATTCTTATAGGGATGAGTTCATTCTTTTCATTGGGCACCACAGTGATGCCTCCCTTCTTAGGAACCACTTGGACAGGGCTCGCCTATGGGCTATCTGAAAATGGATAGATTACCCCTGCCTGCCAAAGCTTCATAACCTCCTTTTGCAATACTTCTTTCATGATTGGATTCAATCTTCTTTGTGATTGAATGGAGGGCTTAGCATCTTCTTCCAACAGGATATTGTGCATGCATATGAATGAGCTTATCCCTTTTTCGATTAGCAAGCGTCCATCCAATGGCATCTTGATGCTTTTGCAGCACCTTAATTAACTCACGTTCCTGTTCTTGACTGAGAGTAGAGTTGATGATTACTGGATAACTTTTATCCCTTCCCAAGTATGCATACTTGAGAGTATGAAGCAATGCTTTCTGTTCAAGTTTGGGTGCTTCTTTCTCCTTTTTCCTTCCCTCTGGTGTGCTTGGAAGGGGTACTTCAGCAGCTTTGATATCAGCAACCTCAATGTCTAGTGTGGAATCTTCTTCTGTCACTTCTTCAAGTGTTTCTTCAAACGTTTCTTGCAGCACAATGTCCACTGCATCCAACCTCATACATTCTCCTAGTGACTCCTGTGGGTAGCTCATGGCCTTGAACACATTAAACACCATTTTCTCATCATGTAACCTAAGGGTAAGTTCACCCTTTTGGACATCAATGATGGCTCCAGCAATGGCTAAAAATGGCCTCCTAAAGATTATTGAAGCTTTGGCTTCTTCCTCCATATCCAACACCACAAAGTCAGCAGGGAAGATGAAATTTCCCACCTTCACCAACAAATCTTCTACTATTACATGAGAGAATTTGAGTGATTGGTCTGCTAATTGGAGAGCCATTCTTATTGGTTTGGCTTCCTCAATCTTCATTCTTTTCATCATTATTAAAGACATCAAATTTATGCTGGCTCCCAAATCACATAAGGCTTTTTCCACTGTGATTTCTCCTATGATGCAGGGGATTTAGAAGCTCCCTGGGTCCTTTAATTTTTGAGGCAATTTGTGTTGGATGATAGCACTACATTCTTCAGTTAAAACCACAGTTTCATCATTCCTCTATCTTCTCTTTTTGGTCATTAATTTCTTCAGAAACTTAGCATAGAGTGGCATCTGCTCTACTGCTTCAACAAAGGAAATGTTGATCTGAAGTTTCTTGAAAATCTCCCAAAATCTGGAGAATTGGCTGTCCTTTGCATTCTTCATCAGGCGCTGAGGGTAAGGTACTTTAGGGACATGTGGCTTTAGGACTTCTTTTACTTCAGGTGGATTGGGAGCATGTGTTTGTGCTTCCTCCTTGTTACTTAAACTTCCCTCTGCTTCCTCCTTTTGAGTTTCCTTTGAGGTCTCTTTCAATTCTTTTCCACTTCCGAGAGTAATAGCTTTGCATTCCTCCCTTGAGTTTGCTTTAATGGCATTGTAAGGGTTATGGCCAGGGGATTGCTTGGTTAGATATCCAATTTGTGCTTCAAATTTCTAAATGGCAGCATCTTGGTTTTGCAAATTGGATCTCACCTCCACCTTGAATTTTTTCATGTCCTCAGACTCCTTGCAAAGATTTGAAAGCATAGCTTCAATACTGGATAACTTGTCTTTAGATGGTTGATTGGGAATTGAGTGTTGAGGCTGATTGGCTTGGGCTAGATATGGTGACTGGGAAGAATTGTTATATGGGTGTTGATATGATCTTGGATTGGATTGTTGGTAAGTGTACTGGTTGGGATTATGAGGTTTCTGATCTTGGCCTTGGTTTTGTTGGTTTTTCCACCCAGAGTTTGGGTGGTTCCTCCAACAAGGGTTGTAAGTTTTTGAGTATGGATTATGAGCTTGCCTAGATGAATTCCCAAGGTAATTGGCTTCCTCCCAGTTAACTCCTTCCTCTATGTCCAACTCTCCTTGAGGTGATGGTTGGGTATGGATGGCTGCAGCCTGATTCTTCTCTATTTGCTTTGTCAAATCAGCTAGTTGCTTGGTGATCATCTTATTCGGGGCCAGGATTACATCCATATGGTTTAATTCTATGACTCCCCTTTTGTTGCTTCTGTCTGAGGCATAAAAATACTCATTGTCAGCCACTGTTTCTATGACATCAATGGCTTCTTCAATGGTCTTCTTCTTGTTAAGGGATCCTCTAGATGAGTGGTCTACAGCTTTCTTTGATTCATAGGAAAGCCCTTCATAAAAGATATGCAATTGCACCCACTCATTAAACATATCGGGGGGCATTTCCTTGTCAAATCTTTGAATCTCTCCCAGGCTTCATATAAGGTTTCACCATCCTGCTGTCTAAATGTCTACACCTCAGTTCTCAGTCTATTCATTCTTTGAGGAGGGTAAAACCTTGCTAAGAATCTATTCACCACATCTTCTCAGGTTGTCATGTTCTCTTTGGGAAATGATTCTAACCATTTGGATGCTTTGTCGCTCAAAGAGAATGGAAATAGTAGCAATCTATAGGTGTCAGGATAAACACCATTAGATTTAACTGTATCACAGATCATTTAGAATGTAGTGAGATGTTGATTAGGGTCTTCTTGGCTACTTCCTCCGAAAGAACAATTGTTCTGGATGAGAGTAACGAGCTGAAGCTTCAATTCAAAATTATTAGCATGGATAGTTGAATTTTGAATGCTTCTACCACAGTTTCCTGTGTTTGGATTGATGTAGGAGCCTAGAATTCTCCTCTCTTGTCCAGCAGGGTTGGCTACACCTCATCTGGCATGATTATTCACCTCTCCTTCATGATGGTTTTCCATATCATCATCCATGTTTATATTCAAGTCTTCCTCCTCTTCCTCTACACCAATAGCCTTCTTTCCTCTTGCTTCCCTCCATAATCTCAGGAAGGTTCTCTCCGGTTCACTGTCAAAAGAGGTTGAAACCTCTCTTCTACCTATCATACAAGTAGCCAAACAAGCAGCAACCAGCAAGTGAAGACTTCATAGTTAATGAAAAAGTGTGGTTAGAGCAATTGAGGCAATTAATCAAACAATTAATGAGTCAGTGGATTAATTTTGCTGGAAAGTAAGGAAATAACAAAAAATAAAGAGAAACAACTAAAATTGAAGAAAGTAAATGTAACAGCAGAAATTAAAATTCAATTAACAAAAGAAAAGAAAAATGCTCAATCTAGTTATCCTCCAATTTAGTAATTGTCAATACAAAACCAATCCCCGGCAACGGCGCCATAAACTTGATGTCCCAAAAATTGTCTCTCAACAATTTTCTACCGGCAAGTGCACCGGATTGTCGTCAAGTAAAAACTCACTATAGAGTTAGGTTGAATCCCATAGGGATTGGTTGGTTGATCAATGTTAATTAGAGAATTGTTCTAGTTGAGAGAAATCAGAATTGAATTGGTGTTGCAGAATGTAAATTGGCGGGAAACTTAAATTGCAAGAAATTAAAGTAACAGATATTAAATTGCAGAATAAAAAGAACAGAAACTTAAATTTCAAGTAATTAAAGGGCAGAAGCATAAACTGCAAGAAAATAAATGGGAATGGGGAAATTGAGCATCAAATTAAAGATAGAATGTAAAAGAATGGGTAGATCAGAGATGGGAAAGCTCATTGGGGTCATGAGATGTGATAATCCTCCGGATCAAATTCATTTTCATCTCTTCCTCAATCAATGCATTCATTGATCTCCTTGGCAATTTTAAATGATTAGATCCCAATTCCTTGGCAATCTAATCTCTCCAAGCATGAACAATTGCCCAATTCCTTGATTTAAGTGCTCATGGGAAGAGATGAAGTATGGTCACTGATTATACCACACATATTCATAGATCAAAGTGTTGGTAGGATTACATGTCACGATATCCATCCAAACCCCAATCTAATCCAATGTGAGAAAGCAATTCTAGCATGATCTCCTTATTCCTTTTCCAAGGTTCAGAGGAGATCCAATTATAAATAGCTTTTTTTCCAAGACAACTATCCAATTGGGTGAAGAACGAAAGCTTTCTGGTAAAATCAAGAGAAAAGAAAGAAGAAGAAGCATGAAAACTAACATTGATCCATTGAATTACACAGAGCTCCCTAAGCCAATGAAATGGGTTTAGTTGTTCATAGCTCTCAAAATGGAAATTAAATCTGGAAAATACATTGCAGAATTGAAAAATTGCAGAAAGAAGAAAATTGGGCAGAGTTTCAATATAGTGTGTAAGCCCCCCTAACTAACTTGAATTCTAAGCTATTTATACACTTTCTTCCATTGATCTTCAATCTCTGAATTGGGCTTTTGGCCTTAATTGGAATGGGTTGAAGTTGCTCCATTTGGCTTCCCTTGCTGTTGAGAAGAGATCTGCTTGAATTGCATTGTTCTGATGCCCACGTTTGAGCTCACGTTTGAGGGAAAACGTTGAGTCAAATGTCCTTCAGAGAAAATTGAGTTTTGGGCATTTTGAGCAATGTTTGACTCAATGTTGGAGTGCCAACATTTTCTTATCCACGCGTACGCGTGACATACGCGTGCGCATGGATGGTGCAATTTAACAGTCCACGGATATGCGTTGCCTATGCGTGTGCACGTTTGGGGCTAAAATGTTCATCCATGCGTGCGCATCTCTTATGCGTGCGCATGGATGCAAATTCCCAAACTTCAACTTTTAAAATATTTTCGACGATGTTGGCATCAGCGTTGGACCAACAACGCTCCCTCCAACATTGATTCATCCACACGTGCGCGTCATGTATGCGTGTGCATGGATTACCAATTTTCAAAATCATGATTTTGGAGCTCAGATTGTGCACGTTGGCCTCAACGTTGGACTGGCAACGTTCCCTCCAACGTTGGCCTATCCACGCGTGCGCGTCACTTACGTGTGCGTGTGGATTGTCAAAAATGCACAATCTACGCGTGCGCGTATAGCATGCGTACGCGTCGCCACCGTTTTTCCAATTTTCCAGAAAGCACTTTGTATTCAGCGTTGGAGGTAACGTTGGCTCACCAACGCTCCCTCCATCGTGGGTATCAGAATTATGCAGCAGATTTTGCTCTGCCGTCCCTCTCAACGTTTGAGACAACGTTGGTGGTCCAACTTGGCCACCAACATTTCTTCCTCCTCATCTTTTCCATGGCCATTCTTCAACCTTCTTCCATGCATTTCTTCACTTGTCATCAACCAATATATGCATCAATACCTTGCTAACATCATGAGAGATTGCATCATTCTTAGTACATAAGTAATTATGGCCCAAGTCTCATGAAATTGCATCAAAATAACCATGGTTGAATGGATCTAGGTATACATGAATTTCTAACCCAAATGATTACTTATAGCTCAAGAAAGTGCATAAAACCTAATGAAATCAAAAGAAAAAGGCTAGTGGAACTAGCCTAAGATGCCTTGGCATCACGAAGGTTGTGGGACAGTGGAGAATTGTTAGATTTAGAAATCCACTAAGTTAGATTACCCTTTTTCATTGTGGTTTTAAAGTTAAGGTTTTAAATTTATTTATGTTTTAAGCTTGAATTTTGTGATGGATATGAAGTTCTAAGATTGCCTCTAGTGTCCCGGAGTCTTATATCTTACATCAATGGGCACTGTTACCATACTGAGAACCTCTAGTTCTCATTCCATACTCTGTTGTTATTTTTTAGATGCAGGTCACAACCCACCTCGGTGAGTTTCTTAATGGTGACAGAGCGGAGGATCTTTGCTATGTTTTGGAGTCTTTTGATTATTTTGTTTAGCTTCTTTCGCTTTTGTATTTATATTTACCTTAGAGGCTTATTTTGAGGGAAATATTGTATAAGTTGTTTTACTTTCAAAACTCTGTACGTTTGCATATAACTAGCCGGCTTAAACTCTGTGGGTGGCGGCTAGATCCTTATGACTATTATACTTTGATATATCTATATATATGTCTTGGTATCTGTACATATATCTTGTGCCTCGATTAGTGTAGCTTCATGTGAATGTTTTGCGCTTCTGGAACTTTGTTTTTGAGCTTATTTCTTCATCAGGCTTCTAGAGTTATTATTTCTTTCTATATATAAATACGTATGAGCTTTAGACTTGTCATAACCTTTGATTAACCTTACCTTTACGATGCGAGATAAGACTTAGGGTAATTAGGGTGTTAGACTTTTGTTTCTTTATTTTTTCTTGCCAATTAAGTGTTTGTGATATTGCCTCACTAAGAATTACTTATTTGTGACATATGAAATTTTACTTTCTTGTGTCAGTATGTTGTTTGATACAGAACATTTTGATGAAGAATGGAGTTTCCATCATCTTTTTGTCAATCAAATTTCATGGGATACTTCTCACCACCACAAAATGATTCATATTTTGATGCTAATGGTGGTTGGGAGTACCAAGAACAAGGAATGATGGGATACTTCCGAGGGCCACAAAATGATCCATATTGTGATGCATTTAACAACTACTCAAGTTGTGGTTGGAAAAATCAAAACCAAAGAGATTTCAATGATCCATACCCCATTCATAAAGAGCCATCATCTCTTAATTTTCAAACCTCATCTCCTAATTTCTCATATCAAAATTCCTAACCACTTGAGTATGCCTTAACACAATTCCTTCTGTCAACCACAAAATCCATTTCACTATACACAAACTCCTTTTCAAAATCTACAAAATCCATTTCCCCACTCATAAAACTCATTCCACTATACGCAAACTCCTTTCAAAATTCATATCAAGTCCCTCAAAATTTCACCACAACTTATGCACCTCAACAACATCATCAGATATCCTCTCTCAAATACTCACTAAAACAAATAGCCCAGTCTAAAGCCTCAATGATCCATTGATGAATAGATTATTGATGGTATAGAATTTCTCTAATGAGATCTCGTTGCAAGTATAGTTTCTAAACTAATTAATAATCCTTTCATACAAAAATTTGGTTGTCACAAGTACAAATCCCTAAAATCTATAAACCGAAGTATTTAAACCTCGGGTCGTTCTCCCTAGGAATTGCAATAAAGTGTCCTTATTATTGGTTATGAGTTATGTTTGGGGTTTTGATAAGAGACATGAAAGATAAATGGCAAGAAAGTAAACTAATAGCTACAAAAGTCTTGGCAAGGGTTAGTGGTCAAAGATCTCTATCCCTATCACTAACCATAACATGAGAATTGGCAAGGATCAATCCCACTAAGTCATCCTCTAACTAGTAGTAAAGGAAAGTCAAGTGAGCTATATCAATCCAAGTCCATAAGTCCTAGCTCTCCACCAATTCAATTAGTGAGACCTAGAGTTAACGGCTCCCAATCATCAATTACTTGGACATTAGTAACTCAAGAGTTCCTAAGTTACCTTCCCAAGCCAAGAGCATAAAATTCTACTCTAAAATCCAACCAAGAATTTTATCAAATACTTGGAAGGCATAAAAGAAAAGCATAGTAAAATTGCAAGGAAAGTAAATCTACTCTACTCGATTGCAAGGAATTAAACAACAACAAATCAAATGAACAATAAAGGAAATCAAAATATGCATCGCATTAAAAAGAAAAGGAAGGAAAAAAAGTGCATCAACATAAAAGTAGAGAATTACAAGAATTGAAATACAAAACTAGAGAAAGGAGAAGAAGAGGAACAAGAATTGATAAAGGAAAAGTAAATCAAAGCATGAAATTAACCTAGATCTAAGAAATCCTAATCTAGATCTAACCTAATACTAATTCTAGAGAGAAGTGAGAGCTTCTCTCTCTAAAACTAACTTTCCCTTCAAAACTAATGATGACTAGGTGTGTCATCCCTCTTTAATCCTTGGGTTAAATAGCATCAGAAATGAGTTGAATTAGGCCTAAAATGCACCAAAAATCGCTGGCCACGAGTTGCACTTAAGTGAGTCATGTGCAACATCAGCGTGTATGTGTACAGTGCGCGTGTGCATCTCTAAATGCGATGCAAATATAGTAAATGTTATATCATTTTGAAGCCCCGGATGTTAGCTTTCCAATGCAACTAAAACTGCATCATTTGGACCTCTGTAGCTCAAGTTATGATCGATTAAGTGCAAAGAGGTCAGGCTTGACAGCTTTGCGATTCCTTCATTTCTTCATGAGTTCTCCATTTCTACATGCTTTTCCTTCATTCCCTCAATCCAATCCTTGCCTCCTAAATCTGAAATCACTTAACAAATATATCAAGGCATCTAATAGAATCAAGGTGAATTAAATTTAGCTATTTTAAGACCCAAAAAGTATGTTTTCACTCTTAAGCACAATTAACAGAGAATTTACAAAACCATGCTATTTCATTGGATAGATGGGGAAAAGTTGATAAAACCCTCTAAATGAAACACAAGATAAACCCTAAAAATGGGGTTTATCATCCATATCCTTGAGCTTCTAAGGGAAAAGATCAGAGAAAGGATTGAAAACTTAGAAGCCTCAAGAAGAAATCTAGAGGTGCAATTGAACCCAATGGCACAATATTTTGTTCATGAACCAACCAATGTCTTCCTTAGGCAAAGGGAAGAATACAACGCCATAAGCTTGATGAATGGAGTGGTGCATAGCAAGGAAGAGGAAGATCAAATTATGGGTGCACACGAGGAATTGGAAAAGCAAGAAAAAGAGGCCCATGTATCAAGTGTAATTCGAATGAAGGAGGAGGTTGTAGAGGCATACAAACCCAGAACTTTGACAATGACTAATTTGCGTAGGTTAGGAATTTGATTATCAAAATGGAATTGGCGTTGTAAGTATAGTCCTAACCCAACAAATGGACCATCAATCAAATATTATCACAATTTAAATCAAATATAAACCGAGAGTATTAGACTCCTGGGTCATCTTCCCTAGGAGTTGCAATGAAGTGTACAGTTATTGGCTATGAGAGAGAGCATGGGGAATTGGGAATGAAAGCAAGAGAGTAAGGGAATGTAAATAGCAAGGAAGTAACTTAGCATGCAAGGAATGTAAATGGCAACTCTTGGCAAGAATTGGGGAATTTAGGATTCCTATCCTAGTTGTGGTTCACAAACATGGCAATTGTGTGGAATCAATCCAAATTAGTCAATCCTCCTTGAGGATAAGTGAAAAGAGCATAATTGATCTCAATCCATAAGTGCTAGTCAACTCATTAATTACTTAGTGAAAGACTAGCGTCAAAGGAAACCAAACCAATTAACTATTCTCACACAATGCGGAATGGACATCCACAACTCAATTCCACCCAAATACCCAATTTCTCAACCCAGAGTGTGAAAACTACACATGCAAGAAATTAAACATCAAAGCAATTAAATGTAAGGAAAGGAAACTTCAAATTCAAGAAAACATCTTGGCAAGTAATTGAGAACTAAGGCTACCTATCCTAGCCATTGACCATAAACACAGGATGATTATGAAGAGTTAATCCTACTTAGTCAACCTTACATCGAAGGTAAGTCAAATAGACATAGTCAATTTCAATCCCTAAGTCCTATGTCAACACTAAGGGGTCACATAGAGTCAAGGGAGACCAAATCAACTAACTACTCTAATATATCAAACAAGAATGGACATCAATAACTCAAGGATCACCAAAGTCATCAATTTCAAGCCAAGAGTGTAGAAAAACTAAGTGAAAACTAAGCCAAGCATTTTATCAAACACTTGGTGTGCATGAAAATAAAATAATATTAAATTGCATTAAAAGTAAATTCCAAAATACCAAAAACAAGAAAATAACAATGACAACTAAAGAAAGCAATAAATGACATGGAAACATAAATTTGCATTAATTGAAATTAAAATAACAAAAGTGTTCATAACATGAAAATGGACCTAAAAGAGAAAGGAACAAAAGAGATGAAAAAGATAAATACAATAAAGCATAGAAACATAAATGAAACTACACTGAAGCAAGAATTAAAGTGCTGAAATTAAAAGAAAACTAAGCTAAAAACCCTAATTCTAGAGAGAGGGGGGAGCTTCTCTCTCTAGGAACTAAGAGAAAACATAACAAAAACTAAACCTAATTACCCCCCTTCATTCCTCTTCACTTTGGCCTTAAATAGCTTCAGTAAATGAGTTGGATTGGATTTTGGAGGCCCAAAAATCGCTCCCAGTGATTTGCAATTAATGACCTACGTGCATGCATGTGTGCGTATGCACGACCTATTGTGCATACGCACGGTTGCGCAGAATTCCTATCGTGCGTACGCACGACATTTGGTGCGTATGCATCTTTGCACGAAGTCACCGTTGTGCGTACGCACACATCACTGTGCATACGCATCTTTGCAGCAGTTTCCAAATCTCATTTTCTTCATGATTTCTCCCTTTTTTGATGCTCTTTCTTCACTTCTTCAACCCATACATGCCTTGAAAACCTGAAATCACTTTACAAATACATCAAGGCACCAAATGGGATTAAAGTGAATTAAAATTGATGAAATTAAGCACAAAAGAGCATGTTTTTCCTTTCAAGCACAATTTAGGAAGAAATCTCAAAAGCATGCTATTTCGATGAATAAATGTGAGTTTATGTGATGAAATCCACTCAAATCAAACCAAAATATATCGTAAAATATGGACTCATCAAACTCCGTACCCACAAAGGCTACTAGAGGTGACAAAGGAACATGCAAACTCACTCCCAAAGGAAGCAATGCAAGATCCTTCAAAAAAAAGGGAGGAAATACACCAAGGGAGTTCATAATCCAATGAAACAGAGAGTTGTATGGAGGATGACTTAAGTGAACCATCAATTCAAGAAGTTCTTGATAAAGAGGACACTCTAACCATCACACAACAACCAAGTCTAGAAATCAAAGAAGTGAAGGCAATCAAAGACATCACTCAAATAAGGATTGTAACCAAAGGCAACATCCATGAAAAAAAGAAAGTCAAAGAGCAATCCAACCCCTGCTCCAACAAGCAAGTTCACTCAACGTAACAAGAAAAGAAAGCTTGCTGGGAGGAGATCAAAACAGGGGACATCAACTTTATCTTCTTCTCCATTGAAGTCATTTCTCTTAACCAACTGGAAGAAGACGAAGAAATTCAAGAACCACATGTCAAGCTAATGACATTAAAGGAGCACTTCTTGGGAGGCAACCTAACCGTTGGTAACAATCTTCTTTCTTTATTTGCTTAGTTTTACTTTCAAATAATTTTGCATGAGATTGCATGAAATAAATTTGGTGTTTGATGAGCGGATATTTTATATGCTTTTTGGGGGTAATTTCATGTAGTTTTTAGCATATTTTAGTTAGTTTTTAGTATATTTTTATTAGTTTCTAGGAAAAATTCATATTTCTTGACTTTACTATGAGTTTGTATGTTTTTCTTTGATTTCAAGTATTTTCTGACTGAAATTGAGGGAGCTGAGCAAAAATCTGATTCAGGCTGAAAAAGGACTGCAGATGCTGTTGGATTCTGACCTCCCTGCACTCAAAATGGATTTTCTTGAGCTACAGAAGTTCAAATGGCCTGCTCTCAATTGCGTTGGAAAGTAGACATCCAGGGCTTTCCAGCAATATATAATAATCTATACTTTGCTCAAGGATAAAAGACGTAAACTGGCGTTCAACGCCAGTTCCATGTTGCATTCTAGCGTTAAACGCCAGAAATAGGTTACAAGTTGGAGTTAAACGCCAGAAACAGGTTACAACCTAGCGTTTAACTCTGGAAACAGCCTAGGCACGTGTAAAGCTCAACTCTCAGCCCCAGCACACACCAAGTGGGCCCCAGAAGTGGATTTCTGCACTATCTATCTTAGTTTACTCATTTTCTGTAAACCTAGGTTACTAGTTTAGTATTTAAACAACTTTTAGAGATTTATTTTAGACCTCATGACAATTTAGATCTGAACTTTGTAATCTTTGATGGCATGAGTCTCTAAACTCCATTGTTGGGGGTGAGGAGCTCTGCTGTGTCTCGATGAATTAATGCAATTATTTCTGTTTTCTATTCAAACACGCTTATTTCTATCCAAGATGTTCATTCGCACTTCAATATGATGGATGTGATGATCCATGACACTCATCACCATTCTTAACCTATGAACGCATGCCTGACAACCACCTCCATTTTACCTTCGATTGAATGAGTATCTCTTGGATTCCTTAATCAGAGTCTTCGTGGTATAAGCTCGAATCCATTGGCAGCATCCATGAGAATCCGGAAAGTCTAAACCATGTCTGTGGTATTCCGAGTAGGATTCAGGGATTGGATGACTGTAACGAGCTTCAAACTCACAAAGGTTGGGCGTAGTGACAGACTCAAAAGGATCAATAGATCATATTCCAACATGAGTGAGAACCGACAGATGATTAGCACTGCGGTGACAGCGCACCTGGACCATTTTCACTGAGATGACGGATGGTAGCTATTGACAACGGTGATCGACCAACATACAGCTTGCCATAGGAGGAACCTTGCGTGCGTGAAGAAGAAGGCAGGGAGAAAGCAGAGATTCAGAAGACAAAGCATCTCCAAAACTCCAACATCTTCTCTATTACTGCATAACAAGTATTTAATTCATGCTCTTTTACTTTTCACAATCCAAACTGATAATTATAATTGATATCCTGACTAAGAATTACAAAATAACCATAGATTGCTTCAAGCCAACAATCTCCGTGGGATTCGACCCTTAGTCACGTAAGGTATTACTTGGACGACCCAGTGCACTTGCTGGTTAGTGGTACGAGTTGTGAAAAGTGTGATTTACAATTCGTGCACCAAGTTTTTGGTGCCGTTGCCGGGGATTGTTTGAATTTAGACAATTGACGGTTTATTTTGTTGCTTAGATTAGGAAATTTTTTTCCTTTTTTGGTTTAGAGTCTTCTATCATTGTTTTTGGTTGAAATTTTTTTTAAATTCTTATTTTCTCTTTTAAAATTTTTCAAAAATTTTTTACAAACTAATAATTGAGTTTCCTATTTGAATTTAGTTTCATATTTTAAGTTTGGAGTCAATTTCATGTTTTTATTTTCTTTTAAATTTTCGAAATTATATTCATTGTTCATTCTTAATCTTCAAGTTGTTCTTGTTTATTTTCCTTGTTTGATCTTTAGTTTTTCTTGTTTTGTGATTTTTCTTATTTTTCTTGTACTTTTTCAAAATATCAATTTTCAAAAAAAAATTTATACATTAAATACCTTATTAAAACACTTTAAATTTATAACTCAATTGGCTAGAGCGTTGTGTTTATGTTCCTGGTAATTAGGAGTTTTCCTTTTAAAAATTTTTCAAAAATAATTTTTCTTTGATTAAATCTGGTGCCAAACTTTTAAGTTTGGTGTTCTCTAGTTATTTTTCTTTAATTTTCGAAAAGTTATTCTTAGTTTTCTAAAAGTTTTAAGTTTGGTGTTCCCTTTTATGTTCTTGAATCTTTGAATCTTGTTCTTGTTGTTCTTGTGAGTCTTCAAGGTGTTCTTGAGTCTTCTTTGTATTTTGATCTTAAAATTTTTAAGTTTGGTGTTCCTTGGTGTTTTCCCTCCAAAATTTTTGAAAATAAGGAGCATTGGATCTAAAAATTTTAAGTTTTGTGTCTTTTTATTATTTTTCTCTTTCCTCATTGAATTCAAAAATATCTTTTCCCTTTATTTTAACTGATTTTTCGAAAATTACCTTCAAAAATTCAGATTTTTATTTTAAAAATCAAATCTTTTCAAAATTCAAAATCTTATTCAAAAATCATATTCAAAAATTTTCAAATCTTTTCAATTAATTAGTCAATTCAACGTACAAATTTATTTTTATCTTCTTTTTCTTTTAATTTTCGAAATCTATATTTTATTTTCTAATTATTTTAATTTATTTTATTTCATTTTTTTCGGTTATTTTTTAATTAAATAAAACAAAAAAAATAAAAATAAAAAATAAAAATATATTTTACTTGCAATTCACATCATCTCCTTTTCTCTGCCATGGATCTAAGAGGAAATGAACAGTCTAGAAGGACTCTGGGGTCATATGCTAACCACACTACTGCTGCATATGGGAGTAGTATCTGTATACCCTCCATCAAAGCAGGCAGTTTTGAGCTAAATCCTCAGCTCATTGTCATGGTGCAGCAAAACTGCCAGTATTCTGGTCTTCCACAGGAAGAACCTACTGAGTTTCTGGCAGAATTCTTGCAAATTACTGACACAGTACGTGACAAGGAGGTAGATCAGGATGTATACAGATTGTTACTGTTTCCGTTTGCTGTAAAAGATCAAGCTCCCATCGGATCGGATCGGATACTATATCCGCATTTTTTTAGCTCGGATCGGATCAGATATCGGATATATCCGTGTAATAAAAGATTTGTTTTAAGGCCCTTTTTTTTCTGTTTTTGAAAAAAATGTCCATAAATATCATAAAATTAAAAATTAAAAATAAAATTGCAACTCAGCAATTAAAATTTATGACAACACTTGGTGAAACAACACATTAAATCAGTAATTTAACATACTAAAATAGCAACTCAACAATTCAGCACACTAAATCATACTAAAACAGCAATCCCAGCATACTAAAAACACTAAAACAGCAACTTGACAAGTTCCAATTAACACATCTCTTCTAGTCTTCCAATTGACACTATATCAGCAAGCATTCATTCCTATTAAGAAATAACGAGTGAGAAAAATTAGTAAAACATGTTGGAATAATAAATTATTATATACCAATACAATACAAGCACCATTGAATACCTAAGATGGTTGATGAGATTGCATTCCACTTTGAACTTCAGGATCTCCGACACTAGTAACTCCAGAAAATTCTATTCAATTCAACAATAACAAAATATGTCATGGTATGTCAATGCTCTAAAATGAAAGACAAAAAATGAATAATAATTAATAAAATACAAATGAACTAATTCATTATATACCTGAATCAACAGCGGCATCTCCTTCATCAAGCTCAACCAATATCTTAGCAGGCTTCAACCAATTTTGAGTGCAAATTAACGCCTCTATAGTGGTGGGACTCAGACAACTGCGATAAGTGTCAAGGACACGACCTCCTGTGCTAAAAACTGACTCAGATGCCACAGTAGAAACAGGAATGGCTAATATATCTCTAGCCATTCAAGAGAGAACACGATACCTCAAAGTCTTTCCTCTCCACCACCTCAATATATCAAATCCACTAAAATCTTCCGCCACTTCATCTTCCAAATACCTATTCATTTCATTTTTCTTCAACTCACTTAATTTTATCCTTTGAGTTTGCTTCCACTTGCTCATAGGATCTTCAATCGTAATACTATCATTCTCACTCATCTCAACACTAGGATTTGGTGTAGTATCCGAAGAAATGCTAGCATCTTGAGTGTCTTCAGGGGGTCGCAGTTTCCATATGCTATATTGCTCAAACAATTTAGCAATGATATCCTTCAATTTTCTAAAGATCCTTGAAGATTTCTCACTTTGACCATACATCTCAGACAAAGTAAACTGAATATATTCCAATTTATACCGCGGATCAAGAAAAATAGCAACAAGTAATAGATAGTTCAGAGATGGCTTGTTCACTGAAGTCAAAGGAGTAGAAGTATAAGAATGATCAGAATCATCCCAATACTTATCAAATTTAGCCTTTGTCGTTGTTGCCATTCCATTCAACACTAAATCATCACTCATAATCCATTTATTCAAAGTGCATAAAATCTTACACAATACATGGAAAAAAGTATTTGAAGTGACATTCAAAGAACTAGAGAATGAAAGCGTTGCATGATAGAAGATTTGTAAAAAATGTATAAACATACGAGCTCTACTCCAATCCTCATCACTAGGAGGCCCCCCATCATCTTCAAGGTATCTTTCAAAATGAGCATCTTCCCTAGCAAGACGAGCAAATGCCTTTTCAAATTTTTCGGCCACTTCCAACATCATATAAGTAGAATTCCACCTCGTCGGCACATCAAGAACAATAATTTGTCGACTTGTAATGTTTGCCTCATGTGCACACCTCCTAAAGGTTGCTAACCTAGACGGAGATGACTTCACAAACTTACAAGAAGTTCTAATCCTAGCAATAGATGACTGTAGATCTTTCAAACCATCACAAACAATCAGGTTTAAAATATGGGCAGCACATCTCAAATGAACAAATTCCCCACCCAACATAGTACAACCATTCCATTCTCGCATGATTTTAACCAAAGTATTTACAGCAACAAAGTTTGCACTAGCAGTATCCACAGCTCCAAAAGGGACTTAAGTTTAGTTTTTTCCTCTACATACAACTGCATACAATCCCTAGCAACTGTCATACGACTCGGAATCTTAAATTGAGGTTGCATTTCACCACAAAATCCCCTAAAACCAGTATTTTCCACAAACCTAAATGGAAGCTCATCAATTATCACCATCTTACAAAGTTCAAGCCTACACCGATCCTGATTAAAGTCTACTGCCTTTAATGTTGGTGGTTCCTCTAAATTAGAATTTTTGAACACAAGAGTTTTCTGTTTTTTATCAACATGATTTTTCGGGTTCTTCGCACAAGTTCTAATATGTTTTTTTAGGTTAGAGGTCCCATCTCTACGACTATGACATTGTAACCATTTCAAACAATGCTTACATTGAGCCTTAGTTTCCTCATCATTTTTTTGAAGTGATCCCAAACAATAGAAGGGGGTCTAGTAGACTTTCTTTTACCTGACTGGCCAGATTGTGCTGCTGTCGCCAAAGAAGGAGCATCACTTGAAGCTGGATTGGTATTTGTTTCTCCTCCCCTTGTTGATTCTTCTGGTGTAGATCCAGCGACACTAGGTGGAGTAGGAATACTCCCAACTTCAGACCCACTTGCATTAGTTGTAAGCGCTTGTTTATCAACCATTCTAATTTTCCAACACAATCCTACAGTTAAATAAGCCATAACACTATATCAGTTTACAAACAACAGACCCTCAGTGCCATATGACTTCGATTAAATAAACCATCTTAATTTTCAAACAATTAAACCTTTAAACCATATAAACCATCAGTGCCATATCTGTTCACAGTTGAATAAACCATTCAAATTTACAGATTTTATTACATAATAACAGTATAACACAATGATTCAAGTACTTTAAAATAAGCCATAACACTATATCAGTTTACAAATATTAATATTATTATCGTTATAAGAACAAACAATGAAATCAAACCATATCCTTCATAGGGTCTATGGATAGAGACAGCAAATGGGAAATCACATGGTATTGTCTTCAAGGATTACTTGACATTTGAGATATGAATCCAACATTTTTTCCCACCCTCGGAAATAAAGTTTACAAATTACATCCCATATGCTAATAACTAAATTTAAAATATTAGAATTCAGGCCATCATAGTTGACACCTTCAGAAAGAGACTTTACAAGGAATAAGTTAATAATTATGTAGCCAAAGTAATGCTTAATTTCTATCTTCCAGACTGGCTCAAAACATATCATTGGTTCTCTCTTCTCTGATGCAATACTTCTTGGATCTATTGATCATGAAATAAAGTTGATTGCTCTTAAATAAGGGACTACATTTTGTGAAAATCACTAGTAATTTGAAGTCATGAAATATTTTCCTAAAAATAGCTAACAATTTCATCAATTATTAAAACAGTTTTAAAAAGAGAAATTAAAATAAAATTAATTTACCCATAATACCTGATCAGTTGAAGAGCCGAGAGCAAAAACGATGGAGAAAAAGGATGGCTGGTCTGACTCTGACAGATTCACGAAGCTGCTTGGAGAGAACAAAAAATGATGAAAGTGACCGTGAGCACTAGAGGAGGTGACCGCACTACTGGAGGAGACCACCGACCGTGAGCGCTCCACCAGTGAAGAACGCGACCTATGAAGAACGTGTATGGAGAACGACACGATCGCCGTCCACCGCGTCGATGGAGGAGGCGACGACCGTGCAGCTGGAGCCTGGAAGAACAGTCAATGATGACCTTAGGAAACGGTGATGGACAGCGAACACTGGTGATAGAGCAAGGTAGAGCCGATTAGAGATTAGAAGGAGAGCCAGAGTTTGAGAGTCTGAGTAAGTGAGTGAGGATCTGAGATTGAGAAGAGAGTCCAGAGTTCAGAGAGTGAAAGAACCAAAGAGGTGAGGAGCGCCGTAATGAGGGATTTAGGGTTAGGTCACAATAACATAACATTAGCTATTTATATGATGTGTCATGTGCAGATCTGTGCGGATCTGCGGATCTGATCTGCGGGTATCACTGCCAAATCCGCGATCCGATCCTACCACAGTGCGGATCGGATCTGATCCGTTCCGATGACTCTGCGAATCGGATAATATCCGCGAAATTCGGATCGGATGCGGATAATTACCGCGGATCTGCGGATATTATCTGATCCATGTGCAGCCCTACCCACAGCAAGCATAAGGACATGGAAACAGTTATCAGACAAATTCCTGAATCAATATTTCCCTCCAAAAAGGATGACACAGCTAAGGCTGGATATCCAAGGCTTTAAACAAGAGGAAGATGAATCCCTTTATAATGCCTGGGAAAGGTACAGAGGGATGCTAAGGAAATGCCCCTCTGAAATGTTTTCAGAGTGGGTGCAGTTAGACATCTTCTACTATGGGCTTACAGAAGGAGCTCAGATGTCCCTAGACCACTCAGCTGGTGGATCTATACACATGAGGAAAACTATTGAAGAGGCTCAAGAGCTTATTGATATAGTTGCCAGAAACCAGCATCTGTACATAAGTAATGGGTCCTCTAGAACAAGTTGCTGAACTCAATCAACAATTGTGCTTTCTAACAAAACAGCTAGCAGAATTCAAGGAGATGCTTCAAGACACTAAAAATGATAATAAAAATATGGAGGCACAATTGAATCAGACAAAACAGCAGTTATCAAAGCAGATAACAGAAGAGTGCCAGGCAGTTCAATTAAGAAGTGGGAAAACAATAAATACCTCGCTTCAGAGCAGCAGAAAGCAAGGAAAGAACAACTGACAGAGGATGAGCAAAATATCATCCAAAATCCCTCTGAGGACAGTAAGAGCCCAGAGAGGAATGATTCTGGCGCTCAAACGCCAGAAAAGGATGGAGAGCTGGTGTTGAACGCCCAACCCATGCTCAGTTCTGGCGTTCAAACGCCACAAACAAGTAAGGAGTTTGCGTTAAACGCCCAAAGGAAGCTCAGTTCTGGCGTTCAAATGCCAGGAACAGGCAAGGAGTTGGCGTCCAATGCCAATCCAGCTTCCACCCCTGGCATTCAAAACCTAATCATGTGAAATATTCTTAATAAAATATCTAAAATTACTATTTTTTCAGGTTATAATATTGAAATTGAAGGAAGTAAAACCTTATCACCGATAGTTGACCATCGCATTCCTTGAAGACCCACACTAGGAGGGCATGAACCCAATGAATAGAAATATGGAATTGAAACATTATTTCCGAGAGTCAAAACATCTACTTTACCTGTGAACTATCAATTAAAGCAGCAAGGTCATTTCTACCAACATCTTTGACAACTGAAAGATATGCAAAGAGCATTCAATTAACAATACGTATAGTAGTTGCATCTAAAAAGTAATGTAAAATGCTTATAGTTTTCTTAGGAAACCATTCAATTAACTTTGGCTCTTATCCACACTACACTCTTACTTTCAAAATATTCACTTGACAATTGCAAGTTTTCTGTGTTACCATTTCATACAAAATTGCTGCTTCACTTGAAGTGTTTTATTGACAACACCACCCTTTATTAGAAAGGAAATTTGAAAAAGAAAAAAAATTTAACATAGGGCCTTTTCTACACCACTTGATAACCTCAAAGTTGTGCATTGCAAATTCAAAAGTTTTGGGTGTAAAGTGCATGTGAGCTTAAAGTTCAGAGAGGTTAAATTACTTTTTTCACTAAAAATAAAAAAAAATTTACTATTCTAGGAATACCCAAGAAATGGGTATATCAGTACAAATACAATATCGATATGACAACCATTTTACATTCTTTGTGCCAACATTCTCAAAGCAATATAAACACATGAAAGGAAGATTATACAGGACTTACTGCTAAGCTTGAACAAACATAGTCTGTAAGTGCAAAATCATAAAGCAAATGCAAAATAAAAAAGAAAACTCTTAACATAGTAAGAAGCAAAATTTACAAAAGATTGTAGAACTCCAAAAATCAGAACAACAAACCCTCAAAAAAACTGCAAAACCAGAAAATTCATACACACCAGGAAAAAGTGTGGCTGAATAGGTATTTTTCTTGTAGTGATTTAACATAAATTTTAGGGGCTAAATCATGATACGACAAAGTTAACAGCTTCCCAATACTAACACAAAACAATTGATTATAAATTTAAAGCCACTAAACTTGTCCTATTACCTTGTTCCCGTGGCTTTTAGCAGTATCACTTTCATCACTCCCTCAAAAACCAATTTGAAGCACCAAAGCAATTCCCAATTTTCTGGCTTCTATCTGCATAAGATTGAATAAGTTAACAACACTTGACTAGGCTCAAACTCAGATAACTATTAGTGTATTGAGATTTGCTTACCTCCTATTCCTCATACAACTTCTAATTCACACTCTATTATCACAAGATCAGAATCAGGAAACCAAAAACCAAGAACCTTTACTGTTTCTATTACCTGGGAGAGGTACTTTTCAACTAAGGTAATTAGCCATAGTTTAAAGAAATTTAACATTCAGTTATAATTTACAAGAAGCCTTAGACCAAGAAGTCCATGCTATGCTTTCAATTAGTGAACTGTGGAGTAACCAACATAATAATGTCTCAAACCTATCTTACAACAGTTTTGAAGGGATCTTACTTGTAATAATATTTGAAATGATTCATCTGAAATAATTAGATCTTTCTTGTAATAAAATTTTTGGTAATATACCAGAAGGGATCTCTGCTTTAACTGATATAAGACTTCAAAGGAATCAAATTAGTGGTCAATGAGATTTTAAGCTACTACAAGGTAGAATGCATCTCGTAAACTATGTATTCATGGGACAAGTTCTCATTTTATTAGATTGAATGATTGATTATAAACTGAAAAATATTAGCTCAAATATGAATGCTTTATCAAACTTGAATTCAGATTTCAGTAAACAACAACTGAATCACTTGAACTAAACCAAACTTGAGATTTCACTGATAACAGGCAATTAGTGTACCAAACCCCCAAATTAAAAACCCTAAATTGGAACCCTAAACCTCCAATTTCAGAACCAAATGAAAATCTATAAATACCTTCTCGACAATGGTGAGCAGAGAGAACGATGATGCTAGGCGCGCGGCGACGGTCGGCACAGAGACAACAAGCGTGAGATGCAACGGTGAGAGCAGAGACAATTTGGTTGAGCGGCGGCAGTGAGCGCAGATACGACGATGGTGACCAATGATGGTGAGAGCAGAGACCACGAAGGTAGATAAACGGTCTGGGCGGCGCGCTACGATCAGTGCAAGAGGGCGACTTAGCTTGGAGCGACAGTCAGTGGTTAGTGGTGAGTGGTGTGTGGCGGTGAGTGGTGAGTGGGGGTCAGTGGTGACTGGGGTTTCCGATTTGCGATGCAGGAGGGTTTTCTGAGGGTGATGACGATGAGGTTTTCTTCTAAACACGGGTGAAATGGTTCTTTGTGAGCTGATGAGTGTATGTGAGCTGAGTGTATGACGATGAGGGTTTTTCTTTGTGAAAGGTGAAATGGTTTTCTTCTCTTGGAGGGAAAATTTTCACTAAGTGTGAGCTGGATAAAAAATTAAAAGGGAAAAAATTTACAAGTGTTAAGAGGGAAAAAATTTACAAGTGTTAAAGTTTTTAGTTCTAGATACATTAGGCATCACTTTTAAAATGTATCCAAAACTTAATAAATAGGCTACCCTCTAAAAGCGTTCCCTTTGATACGAAAAGTGAATCTATAGGTATCAATCTACGGCTACGCTTTATAAGTGATTTCTATAATACCTAAGGCTACACTTTTTAAATGATGACATAATTGTGTATTCTTTTCTCTTATAAAAAGGCAACACGGGGAAAAGCGTAGCCTATTCATAGAATAGGCTACGCTTTTCAAATGTAGTTTAAAAGAAGTGTGGCTGAATGGGTATTTTTCTTATAGTGTTTGAACCAGGACAGAAGGTTCTGCTGTTTAACTCTAAGCTCAGGCTATTCCCCGGGAAACTGAAATCCCGGTGGAGGGGACCATATGTGATTACTAGTGTGTCACCATATGGCTATGTGGAGCTTCAAGACATTGATTCTAATAAGAAGTTCATTGTTAATGGATAGAGAATCAAATATTATCTTGAAGGCAATGTTGAGCAAGAATTCTCAAGGCTGAGGCTAGATTAAAAAAGCTCAGCAAGGTCCAGCTAAAGACAATAAAGAAGCGCTTGCTGGGAGACAACCCAGCCATTAGCAAAACTCTTTCTGTTATTTTATTTTATTCTATTCTTTATTTTATTTATTTTTAAAGCATATAAGTTCAATATTAACAAGGTAAAGAATCAATTGCATAAGTTCACAGGCCTACAAAAGGATTCAGAGCACAAAATAGGAAAAAGGAGCTCACTGGTAAGAAAACGCCAGTAAGAGTTATAATTGGGCGTTAAACGCCCAAAAGGAGCATCTACTGGGCGTTTAATAGCAGTAGAGATAGCCATCTGGGCGTTAAACGCCAGACAGAAGTAGCTTCTAGGCGTTTAACGCCAGATTTACAGCATCTTGGGCGTTCAGAAAAATGCCCAGTAACAAAGGAGTTTCTGGCGTTTAACAACAGTTGGGCGTTAAACGCCCAGACCAAGCACCAAGTGGGCGTTAAACGCCCAAAACATGCAGTAGTTGGGCGTTTAACGCCAGGATTGTGGGGAGTAGGCAATTTCGTTTTCAATTCAAATTTTTTCCATTTTTTTTTGTTTCAATTCATGATTTTTTGCACAAACATGTTACAAATCCTAATTTTTCAAATCCTTTTTCAAAAGATATCAAATGTATCATAATTCATAAACCCTTTTTTTTAATCCTCTTCAAATTATTTTCAAATTCTTTTCAAAATAAATCTATCTCTTTTCCTGCTACAATCTTTTCAACTCATCAATATCTTTTCCAAATCTTCACAACATCTTTTTCAAAACAAAGCTATCTTTTTCAAATATCTTTCATATTGTTCATATCTTTTAAATTTTAAAGTGCATCCTTTTCCTATCATACTTATCTTTTACAAATCATATCTTTTATCATATCTTCTTCAAAATTTTCGAAATCCCTCCCCCCTTCCCTTTAAATCCTAGTTCGGTCTCCCCCCACCTCCACAATTCGGACTTGGCTCTCCTCCTATCCCTCTCCTTTCTTTTCTTTTACTTGAGAACAAGCAAACCTCTAAGTTTGGTGTGTTTATCCGTGATCACTAAGCCAATACCCACTAAGATCATGGCTCCTAAAGGAAAACAAATCAACTCAAGAGGCAAGAAAGAGAATATTCCAAAACCACTTTGGAATCAAGGAAAGTTCTTAACTAAAGAACATTCAGACCATTACTACAAAATAATGGGTCTAAGGTCAGTGATCCCGGAAGTTAAATTTGATCTGAAAGAAGACAAATATCCGGAGATCCAAGAGCAAATTCGAAACAGGAGCTGGAAAGTCCTAGCTAATCCTGAAACAAAGGTGGGAAGAAACATGGTTCAGGAATTCTACGCAAATCTATGGCAGACGGACAGGCAGAGAATAGCGGGAACCGCATTCTATGACTATAGAACTCTGGTCAGAGGGAAGATTATTCACACCCACCCTGACAAAATAAGGGAGATCTTCAAGCTGCCTCAACTGCAAGATGACCCAGACTCCTTTAATAGGAGAATGATGAGATCAAACCTGAACTTGGACAAATTCCTAGAGGACATATGTCTCCCTGGAGCTAAATGGACAACCAACACAAAGGGTTCCCCGAACCAACTCAAAATAGGAGATCTTAAACCAGTCGCCAAAGGCTGGCTGGACTTCATTGGGCGCTCTATACTGCCCACTAGCTACCGCTCTGAAGTCACCATCAGAAGAGCAGTAATGATTCATTGCATTATGCTGGAAAAAGAAGTGGAAGTTCATCAGCTGATTGCTTGTGAGCTTTACAAAATTGCAAACAAGAACTCCAAAGATGCCAGATTGGCTTATCCAAGCTTGGTCTCTCTGTTATGTAAAGATGCTGGGATAAAAATGGGAGTAGATGAGTACATCCCAGTTGAGCTACCAATCATCAAAAAGTCTATGGAAGGACAACAAGTGCAGGACGACCCCATCAAGAGGAGAGCACAGGAGTTCCTCCCAGAAATCCCTCAAATTGAATACTGGGAGCGCCTAGAAGCATCTGTCACCAAGTTGCAAGAAGCTGTGGATC
This sequence comes from Arachis ipaensis, assembly GCF_000816755.2. Lineage (NCBI taxonomy): Eukaryota > Viridiplantae > Streptophyta > Magnoliopsida > Fabales > Fabaceae > Arachis > Arachis ipaensis. The sequence goes on along the minus strand of NC_029790.2, from coordinate 59,598,292 downwards.
AACTGAAAGAAGAACAGCAAAATCAAAATAGCATGCTTTGCAAACTGCTTAGAGAACAAGAAGAGCAAGGGCGTGAACTGAAGGAACTGAAGCGCCAGAAGCTATCTCTTGAAGAGCCAAACACTCCACAGACTAAAGAGGCATCCACCTCCCAAATTCAAGGTTGTTGAGTTCTAATCTTAGCCTTAACTCTGTGATAATTGTTCTTATTAGAAATTTACCTTAGAAGTTATATATGAGTAGTAGTAATTAGTATCTCTATTTTGATTTTATCTCCAATTAAGCTATAATTTATTTTTCTCATCATCATCAAACATGAAAAAAATAGCAGATTTTTATTATAAGGAGGCAATATTTTTTTCGAGTTCTTAATAAGGAAAATTCTAATTATCTATATGTGGTGGCAATGTTTTTGTCTTCTAAATGAATGCCTGAACATTGCATATTTTTTATATTGAATTTTATGAATGTTAAAATTGTTGGCTCCTGAAAGAATGATGAAGAAGAGAAATGTTATTGATGATCTGAAAAATCATGAAATTGATTCTTGAAGCAAGAAAAAGCAGCAAAAAAAAAAGAGAGAAAAAAGAGAAAGAGAGAAGAAGAAGGAGCAGTAGAAAAAGCCAGTAGCCCTTAAAACCAAAAGGCAAGGGTAAGAAGGATCCAAGGCTTTGAGCATTAATGGATAGGAGGGTATAAAAGGAATAAAATCCTGGCCTAAGCGGCTAAACTAAGCTGTCCCTAACCATGTGCTTGTGGCGTGAAGGTGTCAAGTAAAAACTTGAGACTGAGCGGTTAAAGTCGAGGTCCAAATCAAAAACAGAGTGTGCTTAAGAACTCTGGACACCTCTAATTGGGGACTTTAGCAAAGCTAAGTCACAATCTAAAAAGGTTCACCCAGTTATGTGTCTGTGGCATTTATGTATCCGTTGGTAATACTGGAAAACAAAGTGCTTAGGGCCACGGCCAAGACTCATAAAGTAGCTGTGTTCAAAAATCAACATACTAAACTAGGAGAATCAATAATACTATCTGAATTCTGAGTTCCTATGGACACCAATCATTATGAATTTCAAAGGATAAAGTGAGATGCCAAAACTGTTCGGAAACAAAAAGCTACTAGTCCCGCTCATCTAATTAGAATCTGAGCTTCACTTAAAACTCTGAGATATTATTGCTTCTCAAATTCTTTTTATCCTATTTTATTTGTCTAGTTGCTTGGGGGCAAGCAACAGTTTAAGTTTGGTGTTGTGATGAGCAGATATTTTATACGCTTTTTGGGGGTAATTTCATGTAGTTTTTAGCATATTTTAGTTAGTTTTTCGTATATTTTTATTAGTTTCTATGAAAAATTCATATCTATGGACTTTACTATGAGTTTGTGTGTTTTCTGTGATTTCAGGTATTTTCTGACTGAAATTGAGGGAGCTGAGCAAAAATCTGATTCAGACTGAAAAAGGACTGCAGATGCTGTTGGATTCTGACCTCCCTGCACTAGAAATAAATTTTCTAAAGCTACAGGATTTCAAATAGTGTGCTCTTAATTGCGTTAGAAAGTAGACATCTAGGGATTTCCAGCAATATATAATAGTCCATACTTTGCTCAAGGATAAAGGACGTAAACTGGCATTCAACGCCAGTTCCATGTTGCATTCTGGCGTTAAACGCCAGAAACAGGTTACAAGTTGGAGTTAAACGCCAGAAACAGGTTACAACCTGGCGTTTAACTCTGAAAATAGCCTAGGCATGTGTAAAACTCAAGTCTCAGCCCCAGCACACACCAAGTGGGCCCCAGAAGTGGATTTCTGCACTATCTATCTTAGTTTACTCGTTTTCTGTAAACCTAGGTTACTAGTTTAGTATTTAAACAACTTTTAGAGATTAATTTTAGACCTCATGACAATTTAGATCTGAACTTTGTACTCTTTAACGGCATGAGTCTCTAAACTCCATTGTTGGGGGTGAGGAGCTCTGCTGTGTCTCGATGAATTAATACAATTATTTCTGTTTTCTATTCAAACACGCTTGTTTCTATCTAAGATGTTCATTCGCACTTCAATATGATGGATGTGATGATCCGTGACACTCATCACCATTCTCAACCTATGAATGCGTGCCTAACAACCACCTCTGTTCTACCTTCGATTGAATGAGTATCTCTTGGATTCCTTAATCAGAGTCTTCGTGGTATAAGCTAGAATCCATTGGCAACATTCTTGAGAATCCGAAAAGTCTACACCTTGTCTGTGGTATTCCGAGTAGGATTCAGTTATTGGATGACTGTGACGAGCTTTAAACTCACAAAGGTTGGGCGTAGTGACAGACGCAAAAGGATCAAAGGATCCTATTCCAAGATGAGTGAGAGCCGACAGATGATTAGCAGTGCGGTGACAGCGCACCTGGACCATTTTCACTGAGAGGACGGATGGTAGCCATTGACAACGGTGATCCACCAACATACAGCTTGCCATAGGAGGAACCTTGCGTGCATGAAGAAGAAGGCAGAGAGAAAGCAGAGATTCAGAAGACAAAGCATCTCCAAAACTCCAACATCTTCTCCATTACTGCATAACAAGTATTTAATTCCTGCTCTTTTATTTTTCGCAATCCAAACTGTTAATTATAATTGATATATCCTGACTAAGAATTACAAAATAACCATAGATTGCTTCAAGCCAACAATCTCCGTGGGATTCGACCCTTACTCACGTAAGGTATTACTTGGACGATCCAGTGCACTTGCTGGTTAGTGGTACGAGTTGTGAAAAGTGTGATTTACAATTCGTGCACCAGTGTTGCCATGATTTGATTTCCAATATTCACTAGGTACATGCATTATTTTCAAATGAAAGTGTCATACTAAGTTTGATGTTACCACTTATTTTTCATGTTATGTACCATGCACAACCCACTTGTTATTGCAATCACATTGTCTCTGTTTCTTTGGCCTTTATTGCTATCTTTAATTTTGCTTGCTCAAACACATGCATTAAGTACATCATTATTTTAAGACATTCAGGATTAACCATAAATTCCATTACCACTATTTTATTTGATGCTTGAGGAAAACTAATCATTCCAAGTTTGGTGTTGAAGGAAGAGAATAGGAGGAAAAAGACAACAATGAAGATGAACTACAAGGTGGTTAAGTTCCTTTTCCTCTTATTTGTTCTCTGTACATTCAATTGTAAGCATGATTGTCTTCTTTTTCCTTTATATGCATGTTTGTTCATCCTCTAAATAAGCATAGTTTAATTTGAATTGTAACATACTGATTTTACATCATAATTACCATCTTGAAATTTATAAGTCAAAGAAATTAAGTATCATGATCATAAACAAACAAGGTAATTAAAGAAGAAGCTAGCATGAGTATATGAGTATTGGAAGGCTAGTATGATTATTCTAGCTCAACACATTTGAATTTGCTTGATTGAAGTTTTCATCTGGAATATTTTATGAAATTTTTGAAATTTTGAAAACCTTGAAGAAGCAAATGAATTAAGTCACATAAAGAAAAAGGGAAAGAATGAGAAAGTTAAAGGCTCTGAGTGCCAATGACAATTCATTAGTCAAGTACTTGTGGTGTTTATGCATCAAGAAAAAAGCTTGAGAATAAAACACTTAAAGTCAAGGCTAGTCTCAAGTGCAAAGCACTTCCTCAAAGTGCAAGGCTCTGAGCATCAATGATTCGAGAGTAAAGAAAAGAAACAAAAGCAAAGCTTAAAGAGTCCTCTACTTACATGATTGTGGTGCTTATGTATCAAGTGGTAATACTTGAAAACAAAGAATTTAGAGTCGAAACTCAAAACAAATGGTGCAAAGCACCCAATAAGCTAAGCTAAGAAAAGATAACAAGCTTGTTTCAAGGAAGGAATATAAAGAAAAGATTTCATAAAGTGAGCTAGATAGAAATATCAATCATTTAAATTTCTTTTGTGATTGTTACATACATAGTAAACTAGCCAACCATGAACATTTAATTACTATTCTTCTCACCTTGGATTGTCAAATTGTCTTGCATGATTCTTTATTTGCTTGAGGACAAGCAAAGTTTAAGTTTGGTGTTGTAATGCATGTGCATCATGTTGTTTTTTCTATGCTTTTTCATATTAAAAATTTATTCATTATGCTTAATTATTGAGTATTTTGGTGCTTAAGTTGTATATTATTTTGATCTCTTTGATTTGATTAATTTTGTAGGAAATAACAAAAAAGAAGCAAAAAGCACAAAACAAGCTCAAAAGAAGAAAAGAGAAGATTTTGGCACACTTTGGAGGTAGGACACGCTTTGGAACCTTAGGCCACGAATAAGGAAGCATGCATCGTTTCAAACGCTAAGTTAATAAAGCGTTTTCTTTATCAAACGCCTTCGATAATTAAGGCAAGGCCACTCATAAGGGGCGTTTTCAACGCCCTTAAATGGCACCTAAAATGCCAAGTACTTCACCTCCACGGGCACCAAACCTGGTGCCTCAATGCCACCTTGTTCTTGGTGTTTGCAATGTCATTTAGTGCAGTCTAAAACGCCACCTACTTGACCTCTCGGAGGAACCAACTTGGTGCCCCAATTCTAGCTTTGCTGCTAGTGTTTGAGACTTGAGCTAGTGGCGTGTCAAACACCACTCATTTGTCCTCCAGGGGGCACCAACTTGGTGCCCCAATCTCACCTTGTAGTTGGCATTTGAGACTTGATTTAGTGGCATCAGAAACACGACTCATTTTCCTTCCAGGGGGCACCAACTTGGTGCCCCAAGATTAGTGCCCATAATGGCAACCTGACCTCTTCATACTCCAACGTGAATAACTTGAGCTACAAAGCTCCAAATGAGTTGATTCCAGTGTCATTAGAAAGTTGAATTCAAGAGCTTTCCAACTATATATAACATTGGATAGTGGACTGATGAGCAGATATTTTATACACATTTTAGTGGTATTTTCATATAGTTTTTAGTAGGATTTAGCTACTTTTTAGTATAATTTTATTAGTTTTTATGTAAAAATCATATTTTTGGACTTTACTATGAGTTTGTGTATTTTTCTATGATTTCAGGTAATTTCTGGCTGAAATTGAAAGACCTGAGAAAAAATTTGATTCAGAGGCTGAAAAGGGACTAAAGGTGCTGTTGGATTCTGACCTACCTGCACTTGAAATGGATTTTCTGGAGCTAAGAAAACCTAATGAGCTACAAAAACCGTACCATGCCCGAGTTTTGACGACGCAAACTGGCATTTAAATGCCAACTTTCTGCCCTATTCTAAAGTTAAACGCCAGAAACAGGTTACAAACCAGAGTTAAACGCCACAAACAAGCTGCAACCTGGCGTTTAACTCCAAAAGAAGCATCTACACGTGTAAAGCTCAATGCTCAGCCCAAGCACACACCAAGTGGGCCCCAGAAGTGGATTTCTGTACTATCTATCTTAGTTTACACATTTTCTATAAACCTAGGTCACTAGTTTAGTATAAAAACTACTTTTAGAGACTTACTATGTACCTCATGACATTTCACATCTGAATTTTGTATCTTCTACGGCATGAGTCTCTAAACCCCATGGTTGGGGGTGAGGAGCTCTGCTGTGTCTCGATGAATTAATGCAATTACTACTATTTCTCATTCAATCACGCTTGTTTCTATTCTAAGATATTCATTCGCACTTTAACATGATGAATGTGATGATCCATGACACTCATCACCATTCTCAACCCATGAACGTGTGCCTGACAACCACTTCCGTTCTACTTTAGATTGAATGTATATCTCTTGGGTTCCTCGTTCATGAGTTTGACTGGCTCTCCTAACAACAGAGCATTCAAATCCATGAGATCAGAGTCTTCATGGTATAACCTAGAATAAATTGGCAGCACTCTTGAGATCCAGAAAGTCTAAACCTTGTCTGTGGTATTCTGAGTAGGATCCGGGAAGGGATGACTGTGACGAGCTTCAAACTTGCGAGTGTTGGGCGTAGTGACAGACGCAAAAGGATCAATGGATCCTATTCCAACATTTTAGTTGTGCGAAATTGCAAAAGTGTGATTGTGATTTCGTGCACCAAGTTTTTGGCGCTGGTGCCGGAGATTGTTCGAGTTTAGACAACTGACGGCTTATTTTGTTGCTTAGATTAGGAAAATTTTTTTCTTTTTGGTTTAGAGTCTTCTATTATTATTTTTGGTTAAAATTTTAAAATCCTTATTTTATTTTATTTTCTAACTTCATGATTTAGTCTTCTGTTTGAGTTTAGTTTCATATTTTAAGTTTGGTGTCAATTGCATAAGTTTATTTTTCTTTCAATTTTTTTTGAATTATTAGTGCTTAGAGTACAAAAATTTTTAAGTTTGGTGTCTTTTGTGTTTCTGTTTTCTTAAAAATTTTTCAAAAGTTACTTTTGGTGTTCATCTTGATATTCAAAGTTTTCCTGTTTTTTTTTCTCTATTTTGATCTAAAAATTCTAAGTTTGATGTCATTTTATTGTTTTTCTCTTTCCTCATTAATTTCAAAATTATCTTTTCTCTCTATCTAATTGAATTTTCAAAATTCTCATTCAAAAATTCAGATTTCTATTTTAAAATTTTTTATTTTTTCCTGTTTTAGTTTTAAAATTTGAAAATTCAAAATCTTTTTCAAAAATCATATCCAAAGTTTTTCAAATCTTCTTAATTAAGCAATTAATTTGGTTTTCGAATTTATTTTTCCTTTTTTTTACTTTTCGAAATCTATATTTTAATTTTTAATTACTTTATTTTATTTTATTTTTATTTTTTTTTTTATTATTCATTTTTTAATAAAATAAAAAATAAAAATATATTTTATTTGCAATTCATATCAATTCCCTTTCCTCCATCATGGACTTAAGTGGAAATGAACAGTCTAGAAGGACTCTGGGGTCATATGCTAATCCCATTACTGCTGCATACGGGAGTAGTATCTGTATACCTCCCATCAGAGTAAGCAATTTTGAGCTAAATCCTCAGCTCATTGTCATGGTGCAGCAAAATTGTCAGTATTCCGGTCTTCCATAGGAAGAACTTACTGAGTTTCTAGCACAGTTCTTGCAAATTGCTGACATAGTACGTGACAAGGAAGTAGATCAGGATGTCTACAGATTATTACTATTTCCATTTGCTGTAAAAGATCAAGCTAAGAGGTGGTTAAATAACCAACCTACAGCAAGCATAAGAACATGAAAACAGTTATCAAACAAATTCTTGAATCAATATTTCCCTCAAAAAAGAATGACACAGCTAAGGCTGGACATCCAAGGCTTTAAACAAGAGGATGATGAATCCCTTTATAACACCTGGGAGAGGTACAAAAGGATGCTAAGGAAATGCCCCTCTGAAATGTTTTCAGAGTGGGTGCAATTAGACATCTTCTACTACGGGCTTATAGAAAAAGCTCAGATATCTCTAGACCACTCAGCTGGTGGATCTATACACATGAAAAAGACTATTGAAGAGGCTCAAGAGCTTATCGATATAGTTGCTAGAAATCAGCATCTGTACATAAGTAATGAGTCCTCCATGAAAGAAGAAGCTAAGGCAATATCAACTGACTTTAGTCCTCAGGAACAAGTTGCTGAACTCAATCAGCAACTATCTTCTATAACAAGGCAGTTAGCAGAATTTAAGGAGATGCTACAAGAAACCAAAATTGCAAACAAGGATATGGAATCACAATTGAATTAGACAAAATTGCAGTTATTAAAACACATAACAGAGGAGTGCCAACCAGTTCAATTAAGAAGTGGAAAATATTAAATATCTCAACTCAAAGCAGCAGAAAGCCAAGAAAGGAACAGCTGACAGAGGATGAGCACCTGCTACCCAAAATCCCTCTAAGGACAGTAAGAGCCCAGAGTGGAATAAGTCTGGCATTCAAACGCTAGAAAAGGGTGAAAAACTGGCGTTAAACGCCCAATCCATGTCCAGTTCTGGCGTTCAAATGCCAGAAAAGGGTAGAAATCTGGCGTTAAATGCCCAATCCACGTCCAATCCTAGCATTCAAATGCCAATGAGGGATCAGACACCTGCAAGTGCTGATAATAACTCCCTCAAGAAGGCTTCTCAACCTGCCTCTATAGGAAATAAACCTACAACAACTAAGGTTGAAGAATATAAAGCCAAAATGCCTTATCCTCTGAAACTCCGCCAAGCGGAACAGGAAAAACAATTTGCCCACTTTGCAGACTATCTCAGGACCCTTGAAATAAAGATTCCGTTTGCAGAGGCACTTGAGCAAATACCCTCTTATGCGAAGTTCATGAAAGAGATCTTAAGTCATAAGAAGGATTGGAGAGAAACAGAAAAGTTTTTCTCACTGAAAAACGCAGTGCAGTCATCCTAACAAGCTTATCAGAAAAGCTTAAGGATCCCGGAAGCTTTATGATACCATGCACATTAGAGGGTACTTGTACCAAGACAGCTCTATGTGACCTTGGGGCAAGTATCAATCTAATCAATGCATCCACTATCAGAAAGCTTGGCTTGACTGAAGAGGTCAAACCAACCCAGATATGTCTTCAACTTGCTGATGGCTCCATTAAATATCCATCAGGCATAATTGAGGACATGATTGTCAAGGTTGGGCCATTTGCCTTTCCCAGTGACTTTGTAGTGCTAGAGATGGATGAGCACAAGAGTGCAACTCTCATTCTAGGAAGACCCTTCCTAGCAACTGGACAAACCCTCATTGAAGTCTAAAAAGGGGAAGTGACCTTGAGAGTCAATGAGGATGAGTTCAGGCTGAATGCTGTTGATGCAATGAAGCATCCAGACACATAAAAAGATTGCATGAGTGTTGATATTATTGACTCCCTAGTAGAGGAGATCAACATGGCTGAGAGTCTCGAATCAGAGCTAGAAGACATCTTTAAAGATGTTCTGCCTGATCTGGAGGAATCAGAGGAAATAAAAGAGCCTCTGAAAATTCCTCAGGAAGAGGAGAAACCTCCTAAACCCGAGCTCAAACCACTACCACCATCCCTGAAATATGCATTTCTGGGAGAAGGTGACACTTTTCCGGTGATCATAAGCTCTGCTTTAAATCCACAGGAAAAGAAAACACTAATTCAAGTGCTAAGGACACACAAGGCAGCTCTTGGGTGGTCCATAAGTGATCTTAAGGGCATCAGCCCAGCAAGATGCATGCACAAGATCCTATTGGAGGACGATGCTAAGCATGTGGTTCAACCACAAAGGCGGCTAAATCCAGCCATGAAGGAGGTGGTGCAGAAAGAGGTCACCAAGTTACTGGAGGCTGGGATTATTTATCCTATTTCTTATAGCCCCTGGGTGAGCCCTGTCCAATTTGTCCCCAAGAAGGGAGGCATGACAGTGGTTCATAATGAAAAGAATGAACTGGTTCCTACAAGAACAATTACAGGGTGGCGTATGTGTATTGATTACAGAAGGCTCAATACAGCCACCAGGAAGGATCACTTTCCTTTACCATTCATAGACCAGATGCTAGAAAGACTAGCAGGTCATGAATACTACTGCTTTTTGGATGGCTATCCAGGTTACAACCAAATTGCAGTAGATCCTCAGGACCAAGAGAAAACAGCATTCACATGTCCTTCTGGAGTGTTTGCCTACAGAAGGATGCCTTTTGGTCTGTCCAATGCACCTGCAACCTTTCATAGGTGCATGCTCTCTATCTTCTCTGATATGGTAAAAAATTTTCTAGAAGTCTTCATGGATGACTTTTCAGTATTTGGAGACTCATTCAGCTCCTTCCTTGACCATTTAGCACTTGTTCTGAAAAGATGCCAAGAGACCAACCTAGTTTTTAACTGGGAAAAATGTCACTTTATGGTGACTAAAAGGATTGTCCTTGGGCATAAAATTTCAAACAAGGGAATAGAGGTGGATCAAGCTAAAGTAGAAGTAATTGAAAAATTACCACCACCTGCAAATGTTAAGGCAATTAGAAGCTTTCAGGGGTATGCAGGATTCTATAGGAGGTTTATAAAGGATTTTTCAAAAATTGCAAAACCTCTAAGCAATCTACTAGATGCTGACATGCCATTTGTGTTTGACACAAAGTGTCTGCAGGTGTTTGAAATTCTGAAAGCTAAGCTGGTCACAGCACCAGTTATTTCTGCACTAGACTGGACATTACCATTCGAACTAATGTGTGATGCCAGTGGCCATGTCATTGGTGCAGTATCGGGACAGAGGCATAACAAGCTTCTGCATGTCATTTATTATGCTAGCCGCATTTTAAATGATGCACAGAAAAATTACACAACCACAGAAAAAGAGTTGCTTGCAGTGATATATGCCACTGACAAGTTTAAATCATACTTAGTAGGATTAAAAGTGATTGTGTACACTGACAACTTTCTGCCCTATTCTGAATTTAAACGCCAGAAACAGGTTACAAACCAGAGTTAAACGCCACAAATAAGCTGCAACTTGGCGTTTAACTCCAAAAGAAGCCTCTACACGCGTAAAGCTCAATGCTCAGCCCAAGCACACACCAAGTGGGTCCCGGAAGTGGGTTTCTGCACTATCTATCTTAGTTTACTCATTTTCTGTAAACCTAGGTCACTAGTTTAGTATAAAAACTACTTTTAGAGACTTACTATGTACCTCATGACATTTCACATCTGAATTTTGTATCTTCTACGGCATGAGTCTCTAAATCCCATGGTTGGGGGTGAGGAGCTGTGCTGTGTCTCGATGGATTAATGCAATTACTACTGTTTCTCATTCAATCACGCTTGTTTCTATTCTAAGATATTCATTCGCACTTTAACATGATGAATGTGATGATCCGTGACACTCATCACCATTCTCAACCCATGAACGCGTGCCTGACAACCACTTCCGTTCTACCTTAGATTGAATGTATATCTCTTGGGCTCCTGGTTCATGAGTTTGACTGCCTCTCCTGACAACAAAGCATTCAAATCCATGATATCAGAGTCGTCGTGGTATAAGCTAGAATAAATTGGCAGCACTTCTGAGATTCAGAAAGTCTAAACCTTGTCTGTGGTATTCTGAGTAGGATCCGGGAAGGGGTGACTGTGACGAGCTTCAAACTTGCGAGGGTTGGGCGTAGTGACAGACACAAAACAATCAATGGATCCTATTCCAACATTAGTGAGAACCGACAGATGTTAGCCATGTACATGGACCCTTTTCACTGAGAGGACGGCTAGTAGCCATTGACAATGGTGATCCACCAACATACAGCTTGCCATGGAAGGAGCCTTGCGTGCATGAAGAAGAAGACAGTAGAAAAGAAGAGATTCAGAAGACAGAGCATCTCCAAAACCTTAACCTATTCTCCATTACTGCATAAAAAGTATTTATTTCATGTTCTTTTACTTATTCCAATTAAAACTGAGAATTATTGTTGCTATCCTGACTAAGAGTTACAAGATAACCACAGCTTGCTTCAAGCCGAAAATCTCCGTGGGATCGACTCTTACTCACATAAGGTATTACTTGGACGACCCAATGCACTTGCTGGTTAGTTGTGCGGAATTGCAAAAGTGTGATTGTAATTTCGTGCACCATGGAGTGGTGCGTAGAAATACACTTCGCGCAACTGAACCAGCAAGTGCACTGGGTTGTGCAAGTAATACCTGAGTGAGTTAGGGTCAATCCTACGAGGATTGTGATTTAAAGCAAGCTATGGTTATCTTATAGATCTTAGTCAGGCAGATAGAAAAGTTGGTTGGTTGTTTAAAATGCATAAAAGTAAAATAAAGATAACGTTACTCAATTGATGGTGAATGCAATGATAAGAAGATGGTTAAGGCTTCGAAGATGCTTTATTCTTCTGGATCAATTCGGTTTTACTGTCTACTTCAGCTGTAAATGACTTCTTCTTTGGTAGGCTGTATGTGATCAATGCTTTTCATGAGAGGTCGCCGATTCTCCTCCAGTACTGAACCCCAGGGTTAGTGTGGATCTAGTCTGATTGAGGGTGAAGCTCCTGCACTCCATTCTCCTTGATGATCCTACTCAAAATGCCACAGACAAGGTCGAATCTTCCGGATCAGAGAATGCTACGACTTTGGTTCTAGCCTCTAACACAAAGACTCTAATCTCCCCATACCTCGGCTGAACTGGTGTCTCGAGAAATCCCCAACGAAGTTGTGGATTAGTGACGTGTGGCAAACCGTCGGCTTAGAATTTTCACAGATAAAGTTCCGTTGCAAGTATAGTCCAAGCCAACAAGTAATACTCACAATCAAAGTTTGAATTCAAAGATGTCACTATTTAAAACCAATTCAATTCTGGGAGTTTTCGATTCCCGGGTTGTCTCCCAAGGACACTTGAGACCAATGAGTGTAATTTTGGTTGTGAAGCTCATGGGGTTTTCAATGAAGAGATAAACATATAAAGCAATAAAAGAACATGCAAAATTGTGATTAATGAACTAATAAAGGAATTAAAGAGGTAACTATACAATATAGACAAGTAAGGTGTAAAAGGAATTAATGTAAATGTGTATGAAGGAATTAAAGCATAAAAGATATCTTGGCTTGGAGTGAGCTAAGGGTCTTTTCCTTGTTGGAACCACAACTATGACAACTAGAATGGATTAATCTCACTTGATTAACCCTTACATCGGAGAGTAAGTTAAATGAGCATAAGTGTTCTTAACCCACAAATCCTAAATTGCTTGCTAATTGCCTTAGCAACAACATAGCGTTAGTAGGAACAAGAACAATTAACAATCCAAGAATTGACACTGAATGTTGGACATTCCAGCTCTAGGAACCCATTTGCTCACTTTTCCCAAGCTAAGAGATAGAAAACTAGCCTAAAATCATAATTGACATTTTGTCAAACACTTGGTGGGCAAAAACATTAAACATGGTAAAAATGAGAAAATACTTGAAACTAAAAGCAACAAATGATATCAATCAACAATATTAACTCAAAGAAGCATGTAACAATCATCAATCATCAAATTCACCAGCAAGAAATTGAAATTGCCAAAGAGAAGTAAAATTGAACTATAACTTGAAATATAAGAAAGAGTAAGAACAATGTAGCTATAAAAAGTAGTAACAAAGAGATACTTACAATGGAAACTAGCAAAATCCAAGATAAAAAAATGGAAACGGCACTTGAATGTAAAAACCCTAGTATAAACCCTAATAAAGATGATGGAAAACTTAAAGAAAACTATACTAAAGCTTACTACTACTCCTCCTAAGCTACCCTAATGTTATGCTATCCTATTGTCTTCATTTTTTCCTTCATTATAAGCTAAATGGCTTCAGAAATGGGCCTCCAAACCACAAAAATTGTGAGTCATGTGCAATTTTAATGAAGGCATGTGCGGACACTTGTGCGTACGCACAGACGTGTGCGCATGCACACTCTGCCAAAAATTCTTCCTGTGCGTATGCACAAGAGGTTGTGCACACGCACACACACACTAGGCAATGCTCGAATGGACGCGTGACATGCATGAAGCGGCCCACACGCACGCGTGGCTCTGATCTGATGCCTGTGCATACACACGTAGGTCTGTGCGTACGCACACTTCGCTGAGCTCTTCTCCTTTGATTCTTCATGCTTCTCCACTATGCATGCTCCTCTTCCATTCTCTCCAAACCATTCCTACCTTATACCTCTGAAATCTCTCACAAACAAAATCAAGGCATCGAATGGAAGGAAAATGGAATAAAATTAATCAAATTAAGCACAAAAGAGCCTGTTTTCATAATCATGTCAGGAAAGTTCAAAAGCATGCTATTTAATGGAATAAGTGCAAGTTTATATGATGAAATCCATTCAATTTCAACCAAAAATCATCATCAAATATGGATTCATCAATTTTCCCACACTTAAACAATAGCATGTCCTCATGCTAAACTCACTCAAAGGAGATAGATGAAAGGAAAAATTATTTATTCTATGCACTACCTAAATGCATGTAACTATTTTAAAGGTTACTACTAATATGTACTATGCAAGGGGTTGGTAAAACAACCCATAAAATTCCAATCCATCAAAGGAAAGCTTTAGGGCCAATGCAAAGAGTTTATGCACTAAAATCAATGTCCAAAGAATTGAATTGAACTTTTCAAAACTATTCAACAAACAACTTGCAAGAAGATATAACATGAGATGCAAGAACATAGAATTGAGTGATCGAACCCCTCACCGGATGTGTATTCACTCAATTCGCTCAGTGTTTAGGGCTTAATCACTCAATTCCCCTTTTATCATGCTTTTCAAAGATTTGCATGTCATCTAACGATCAACTAGTATTTGATGCATGAAAAATAAATATCATGAGGTCTTTGGAGGGTTGTAATGGGGATAGGGTTTAGGTAGGATAAATATGGTTAAGTGGACTTAAAGAATCAGTTCTTTAATTAGCTTAAGTGTCCACCTAATCCTATATCACCTATATACTCATAACAATACAACGTATCTACCCATTTTTTTCCTATCTCACCCTACTCATGCATTTTCTTTCCGAAACATGAACATATGCATCTTTGATTTAAACTTTTTATTTCACATTGTATTATGCACAAGTATTTTTTTAATTGTTTCTTGTCTTTGTTTGCACAAGAGATGCATATGACTTAAAACAATAAATGCATGAGCATTACCCAATTACCAATTTTTTTTCACAATGAGTTCCATGCCTCTATCACCAATGCTTCCCAATAATTTCCCCACACTTAGAATATACACACTAATCAACTTAAGCTAATCAAAGAGTATTTCAGAGACATCAATGGTTTTTCGCTTAAGGGGGAATAATGTGCCAAAATCATAATAAAAGGGAATTACAGGCTCAACAGGGGTTCCCAAAGGTGAGTGCAAGGGTTAGCCATATAGGTTGGTGAGTTCAACATCAAAGATGGCTTCAATCATGCTAAATGCATCCAAACAACAAATACAGGATATAAAGAATCATGCAAATCAATGATCACAATCAAAAAGAAGTATAATCACACTAGAACAAACATTGTGGTTGAAAAATGCAACTATCTATTAGAGCTCAAATCTTACAAGGTATGTTGTTCTATCTCTTTTTTATGTTCCACAAATAGAATACTTTAAGCAAGTTGAAAAACACAATTTTTCTTCAATTCAACCAATGGTATGCCCTAAGAAAGATTTCATAGAAATTCCTTGGTGTTTCACCAATTTATTCACTTTATCTATCATGCAACATGCAAACATTAACTACCATAAAACTATGAACTATAAAGAGATATATAGAAACAAACCAACTAAGATGCAATAAAGATAAAGCTACTAAAATTGAGTAAAAAGAACTAAAAGAGTATTGCAAAGTGTTTTGAGACAAGAATTTTACCCCCATGAATTCATCGATCCTCCCCCACACTTAGTTCGTGCACGGTTCTCCGTGCATGCTTACGATCCGGGAGAAACAAAATAACTTCAGGAGTCCATCTTCAGCCAGTGGTCTCAGAAATAGGTTGGTCACCTTTATCATACTCCATTCCAACTAGCTTGGATGAAGCCTCAGGAGTTGGGCCGGGGTCTCTTCCTTCTAACTTTGTCGCTATCCACTCAAAATGCTCTCTCTCCAAACGCTCCATGTGGTGGATATCGTGCAAGATGTCATGGAATAATTCCGGAAGAGACCGGAGAAACGGTAAAGGAGTCATTGAGGTTGGTAGACTTGATGGTGGTGCTGTGGGTGCCTTCCTCTTCGAGGGTGTCTTCTTTGATGATCCATCCAATTCTCCCCTCAGAATGAACTTGTTGCCTCTTGGAAACTCGAACATGACGTCCGTTGGTTGCCTCTCTACCCCCCGCTGCTTTTGCTAAGCGCATCACCATCGATGAAAATGAAATGTTGATCTTTTTCTTCTCAACCGATTTCCAAATCGATTTGCGCATCAAAGGTATACTGGCTATATGCTTTCCTTCCATAATAGCCCAAAGTAGCAAATCAATTCTAAATCTGACATGGGTAACATGGGTGCTCGGGATGATGTATTCCGCCACAATCTGATGCCATATACGAGCCTCAGCATTCAAATCAGAGTAAGCAATACTAGTGAGAACAGAATTCCTCCCTTTGCTATACTCCCAAGATGCACCAGGATGGCCAATTCTCTCAATAATAAATGCCAATGATATTCTTCCCTTAAAAACATCTGCTTTGATCTTTAAATAATCATCCTTCTCAGGCGAAATGTAGGGGATTTTCAGAATGGCTTCTAGAGCTTGGATGGAAGTATCCAACATCTTTTTCCGGAGGAAAACCGACTTTGCTTCCCAAGCTTGGTAGTTCACATAGAATTCCCGCACTATGGATTCGTTGACTTCAATGGGTTCTTGCTTGAGAAATCCCTAATGAAGTGAGGCAATCTTTTCATGAATAGTCACCTTGTACTGGCTTGGAACCTTTAATGTCCGCTCCCAATGGATTGTGTGTTTCTCAATTGCCTCGTATTAGAAGTAGGCTCTTTGGTTAACTGATGAGCGAATAATTTATACGCTTTTTGGCATTATTTTTAGGTAGTTTTTAGTATGTTTTAGTTACTTTTTATTATATTTTTATTAGTTTTTAAATAAAAATTACATTTCTGGACTTTACTATGAGTTTGTGTGTTTTTCCGTGATTTCAAGTATTTTCTGGCTAAAATTGAGGGACCTGAGCAAAAATCTGATTCAGAGGCTAAAAAAGGACTGCAGATGCTGTTGGATTCTTACCTCCCTGCACTCGAAATGGATTTTCTGAAGCTACAGAAGTCCTATTGGCACGCTCTCAATTGCGTTGGAAAATAGACATCCTGGGCTTTCTAGTAATATATAATAGTCCATACTTTGCCAAGTTTTGATAACGCAAACTGGCATTTAAACGCCAACTTTTGACCCTATTCTGGCGTTAAATGCCAGAACTGGCATAAAAGCTGGAGTTAAACGCCCAAACTGGCACCAAAGCTGGCGTTTAACTCCAAG
Organism: Arachis ipaensis; assembly: GCF_000816755.2. Classification (NCBI taxonomy): domain Eukaryota; kingdom Viridiplantae; phylum Streptophyta; class Magnoliopsida; order Fabales; family Fabaceae; genus Arachis; species Arachis ipaensis. The sequence goes on along the minus strand of NC_029790.2, from coordinate 59,581,363 downwards.
AAAAGTCTCTACATGTGAAAGCTTTATTGCTCAGCCCAAGCACACACCAAGTGGGCCCGGAAGTGGATTTCTGCATCATTTACTTATTTCTATAAATCCTAGGCTACTAGCTCATTATAAATAGGACCTTTTACTATTGTATTTTCATCTCTGGAACATATTATGTAACTTTTACATTCTGAGACCTCCATGGGAGGCTGGCCATTCGGCCATGTCTACCCTATTTTCACATATGTATTTTCAACGGTGGAGTTTCTACACCCCATAGATTAAGGTGTGGACCTCTGCTGTTCCTCATGAATTAATGCAAAGTACTATTGTTTTTCTATTCAATTCAAGCTTATTCTTATTCTAAGATATCCATTCGCACTTCAACATGATGAATGTGATGAACTAGTGACACTCATCACCATTCTCACCTATGAACGCGTGCCTGACAACCACTTCTGTTCTACCTAAAAATGAGCTTGAATATATATCTCTTGGGTTTCTAATCTAAGATTAGAACCTTCGTAGTATAGGATAGAATTATTGGCGGCCATTCCTGAGAACCAGAAAGTCTAAACTTTGTCTGTGGTATTTTGAGTAGGATCTGGGATGGGATGACTGTGACGAGCTTCAAACTCGCGAGTGTTGGGCGTAGTGACAGATGAAAAAAGATCAATGGATCCTATTCCAATATGAGTGAGAACTGACAGATGATTAGCCATGCGGTGATAGCGCATTTGGACCATTTTCACTGAGAGGACAAACGGTAGCCATTGACAACGGTGATCCCCCAACATACAGCCTGCCATGGAAGGGAGTATGAATGATTGGATGAAGGCAATAGAAAAGCAGAGGTTCAGAAGGAACAAAGCATCTTCATACGCTTATCTGAAATCCCACCAATGAAGTACATAATTACTTCTATCTTATTTTATACTTTATTTATATTTTAATTATCAAAACCTCATAACCATTTGAATCTACCTGACTGAGATTTACAAAGATGACCATAGCTTGCTTCAAGCCAACAATCTCCGTGGGATTGACCCTTACTCACGTTAGGTTTATTACTTGGACGACCCAGTGCACTTGCTGGTCAGCTGCACGGAGTTCTGTGAAAAGTATGCAATCATGATTTTGTGTACCATTAACCAAGGTACTCAGTTTATCACCTTGGCGATCCCACCAAATATCAGGAGTGCGAACTGTAGTTTGCACAACCGGTAAAGTGACTGGTGCCTTACCCTTTTTTCGCATCATAAAAATTAAAATAAAAGATTTTCGAGATCATAGGGCAACAATAAAATAAAATTACTGAGGAAGCACTAATAAGGGTTGTCAATTGTTCATTTACAAGAAGTGGTAATCACATGTACAATGTTCTTGATTTAAAGCGAAAAGATGTTTGATCAGGACATCATCAAAGGTTGAACTTTTGTAAAGTGATTACTTATTCAAAAATTCTGCAATGAACAATGAATTTTCAGCTGCACCAAGCACGATGCACCTGCACCAAAATCACCCATCAACAAAGTACACAAGTCATAAAAAGGTTGGGTGTTTGGAATATCAACCATAGAAACAAGGAAATACATTGGTAAAGTCACTTTGATTGTCATCAAAAGTCATAATTGAATTTGCACAATTCATACAATATGCGTAATAAGAGATAAATTGAATGCATATGATGGCCACGTCATATGAATCAAACAAAATGTTCATTTAGGCATTACAGCAAACATTTGGTATGGAATGTGCAAGCTTATCACAATTAATGCTCAAATTCAATCATAATCAACCCAACAATCAAATATCAACACTTGCAATACAAAGAGAGACAAAGAAAGTGATAAAATTAATCTAAGCAACATGAAGAGAAAATAAACATAATTTCAAATAAAATCAACATAAAAGGAAAACAAGAACCTGAAAATTGAAGGTTAAGAAAACAAGAATTGAGGGAGAAATAATGGCACTTCTTATAGCCACTGCGAGCTTGCGGCTGTTAGGTTCACCGAAAAAAACACCGGAAGAGAAAAAACTCAGCGGAGGTGAAGAAAGAAAAGAGAAAGGAAAGAGAGAAAGAAAGAAAAGAGAAGTAAGAGAGAGAGGCTATGTGAGAGAAACGGCGGTGGTGGGCTGACGGCGGCGGTGGCCGACGGCAGGGTTGCCTGAGGTGGTGGGCAGAGGTGGAAAGTAGCAGCAGTGAAAAGAAGAAAAAAAGAGGGGAGATGCTACTCAACAGGGGAGCATGCCCTGTTATTGCCCAAAATGAGTTGTGTACGTACGCACAAAGACTTGTGCGCATGCACAGAAGGCAGAAATTAGAGGGGTGCGAACGTACACAGCGTGCGATCACTGCAAATAGAGAGTGCAAATTGGGGTGTGCGGACGCACAGTTGGGAGCGTGCGCACATGGGTGGCTAGAAAGAGGGATATGTGCGTACGCACAAATAGGTACGCACGCACAAGACGTGAAAAAGATAAGGAGATGCGAGTGCATTGATATCCACGAAAACTTGTCTCTCAACGAATTTCCACTGGCAAGTGCACCAGATTATCGTCAAGTAAAAAGTCACTATAGAGTGAGGTCGAATCCCACACCGGATTGGTCGAATCCCACAGATTTGAGTTGGAGTTGTAGAATGTCAATTGGCGGGAAACTTAAATTGCAAGAAATATAAATGAACAAAATGTAAATGGCTGAATTAAATGATAGAAAGTAAATTGCAAGTAATTAAAGTGCAGAATCTTAAATTGTAAGAAATTAAAAGGAATGGGGATTGAGCATCAAAATAAACGGCAAAATGTAAAGAGAATGGGGTGAGATCAGTGATAAATCCATATTTGATGATGATTTTTGGTTGAAATTGAATGGATTTCATCGTATAAACTTGCACTTATTCCACTAAATAGCATGTGTTTGAACTTTCCTCTTAATTTGTGCTTGATTATGAAAACATGCTCTTTTGTGCCTAATTTGATTAATTTTATTCCATTTACCTTCCATTCGATGACTTGATGTTATTTGTGAGTGATTTCAAAGGTATAAGGCAGGAATGGCTTGGAGAGAATGGAAGAAGAGCATTCAAAGTGGAGGAAGCATGAAGAATCAAAAGAGAAGAGCTCAGCCTAGCGTGCGTGCGCACAGACCTGTGTGCATACGCACAGCCATCAGATCAGAGCCACGCGTGCGCGTGAGCCGCATCGTGTGCGTCGCGCGTCCATTCAAGCATTGCCTAGTGTGCGTACGCACAACCTCCTGTGCGTACGCACGGGTAGAGATTTTTGGCAGAGTGTGCGTGCACACACGTCTGTGCATACGCACAGGTGGCCGCGCATGCCTTCATTAAAATCTATGTGACTCGCAATTTTGGTGGTTTGGAAGCCCATTTTTGAAGCCATTTAGCTCATAAGGAAGGAAAAATGAAGATCATACCATAGCATAACATTAAGGTAGCTTAGGAGTAGTAGTAGATAGCTTTAGTATAGTTTTTCTTTAAGTTATTCATCATCTCTACTAGGGTTTATACTAGGGTTTTTACATTCAAGTGCCATTTCCATTTTGATCTTGGATTTTCCTAGCTTCTATTGTAAGTATCTCTTTGTTATTACTCTTTATAGTTACATTGTTCTTACTCTTTCTTACATTTCAAGTTATAGTTCAATTTTACTTCCCCTTAGCAATTTCTATTTCTTGTTGATGAATTTGATGATTGATGATTGTTACATGCTTTCTTGAGTTTCTATTTTTGATTGAGATCATTTGTTGCTTTTAGTTTCAAGCTTTTTGTCATTTTTCCCATGTTTAGAGTTCTTGCCCACCTTTGACAAAATGTCAATTATGATTTTGGGCTAGTTTTCTATCTCTTGGCTTAGGGAAAGTGAGCAATTGGGTTCCTAGAGTTGGAATGTCCAACATTTAGTGTTAATTCTTGGATTGTTAATTGTTCTTGTTCCCACTAACTCTATGTTGTTGCTAAGGCAATTAGCTAGCAATTTTGGATTTGTGGGTTAAGAACACTTATGCTCATTTAACTTACTCTCCGATGTGAGGGTTAATTAAGTGAGATTGATCCATTCTAGTTGTCATAGTTGGGGTTCCAATAAAAAAAGGACCCTTAGCTCACTCCAAGCCAAGATACCTTTTATGCTTTAATTCCTTCATATACATTTACATTAATTCCTTTTACACTCTACTTGTCTATATTGCATAGTTACTTCATTAATTCCTTTATTAGTTCATTTATTACAATTTTGCATGTTTTTTTATTGCTTTATATGTTTATCTCTTTATTGAAAATCCCATGATCCTCACAACCAAAATTGCACTCATTGGTCTCAAGTGTCCTTGGTAGACGACCTGGGAATTGAAAATCCCGGAATTGAATTGGTTTTAAATTGTGACATTGTTTTGAATTCAAACTTTGACTGTGTGCATCATTCGTTGGCTTGGACTATACTTGCAACGGAGCTCAATTTGTGGAAAATTCTAAGCTGACGGTTTGCGCGACTATCAAGTTTTTGGTGCCGTTACCGGGGACTCACTTTAAGTGCAATGAGTGCTATAATTTTGGTTGTTGTGAATATGTGAATAGTGTGAATATTTGAGTTTTGTTTGCTACTTGGCACTAATTTCTAGATATCGTTTCTATCTGGCTAGTCTTAGTAGTTATTAATTGTTAGGTTGGTTTATGTTTATTTGTTTATTCTTGTTTTGCTTTTCATAATTGCATGCTTTTATTGCTTCCTCAGTTGAATGACACGGTCGCTTTCAGACCCGAGCTTGGGCCATTTTGATCCGGAAATAGAAAGAATTTTAAGTCATATTAGGCAAGCTCGGTGTCAGTTAGCATTTGTGAATAGTGAATCGGGCTTGCTTGAAGAGCACACCAATTCACTATCACCATCAATCTGTGACCATCAGTCTTCAATTAACGAGGAAACCTTATATTCATCTATGGGGAGTGCTGAAATCTCTTTGAGTGACTCAGGTGATGAAGCCATGGTGGATACACCTCGTAGAATCACCTTAAGGGAAGCCAGAGCTCCTGATATTAACTTGCAACCGATACAAATCTAGTATCCGGCTTTGGATCCAAATTTTGAGCTTAAGACCAGCACAATCAACTTGCTCCCCAAGTACAATGGACTACCCGGAGAAGACTGATGACAAGTCATCTTAGGCTAGTTTCACAAGCCTTTTTCATTAGCTTTTACTTGGTTTTCATGCATTTTTAGGCAATAAGTAAGTGTTTGAGTGAGAATTTCATGCTTGTCTTGATTCAATCAAACATTGTTAATTTTATGCACTTTCATTAGATTTCTTGCAAGATTTAGTTGATAATATGAATGATGCAAGATTTCATGATTATGCCAAGGCTTTGATATATCTATTTGGTTGATGACAGGTGAAAAGATGAAGGAAAAGAAGCAAAAAGCACAAAATAAGCTCAAAAGAAGAATTCTGGACACATTTTAAAGTTTGAGCACGCTTTGGAGCCTTAGGCCACTCTTTTAAAAGCGTGTCCCATGATTAAAACAAGATGAGTGCTCTTTGGGCACAAACACTACGTTCAAATCCAAAGAGCGCCTGCGATAATGGAGTGGAAAATTTTGGTTGGTGACGCGTATGCCTCGATGTGACATTTCTGAAGAACCACGCGTATGCATGGCTGACGCGTACACGTGGAAGTGGCATTTCGGAAGACCACGTTTACGCATGGATGATGCGTACGCGTGGAATGGTAATTGTGAAGTGGCCACGTGCACTCGTAGAGAACGCGTATGCATGGGACAGCACTCTCAAATCAAGCGCTACGTTCTCAAAGTGCGCGCTGATATAGGAACGCACGCGTATAGAACGCGTACGCGTCACAAGAGCAAATGTTGAAGGTCACGCGTACGCGTGGGTGACTTGTATGCGTGGATGCGCCAAAATGCGAAAATGCGCGCAAGCGTATGGGACACGTATGCGTGGGTGTAAAAGTGCTCCGTTCTCCAAATGAACGCTACACTCTCCTGGAAGTGAATTTCTGCTCAAATTAATCTGATTCCAAGCCCATTGAAACTTCAAAGCAAGCGGAGCCCATTGACACCACTCAAAGGCACAAGAAACAGTTAGAATAGGAATTTTATTTATTTGTAATTTGTTTTCAATTTCAATTTCATTTGTCATTTACGACAGCCTATATAAAGGCATCAGTTTCATTTCATTAGGCGGGATTCAGAAGGCTGCATTAGGAGTAGTAATAGTAGTAGGAGTAGGAGTAGGAGTAGAATAGAAGGCTCTTGTAAACACTTTTATTTTTCTGCACTTTTACATTTCAGTATTGAATTCAATTTAGTTTATGCAATTTCAATTTCTACTATTCTAATTTTCCTCTCTGTAAGTTTTACAATTTAGTTTACAGTGAGCTTGATTTACATTTTTGCAATTTAGATTTCCTGCATCTGTTCTTTGAGCGATGATCCAACCCCACTTCATTAGGGGAGGAGCTCTATTTAATTCATATGAATTGACTGAAATTCTTCTTCTCCTCAATTCATTTGTGTAGCTATTGGATATCCTCTATTTTGATTGATGATTCATTCACTCCGGAAGGGGGTTTGAATATGTGAATGCTTGTGTGAGCCTAGGAATGGGAATCATGAGCATTAGAACTGAGGCTCTATCCTTCACTACTCTCTTGATCAACACTATTCGGGAGGAATTGAGATCCTGAGAGTTAGTGTGGCTTATGGATAAGAGACATGTACTTAACCTCTTCTCATGACAATTAGATCAAGGAATTAGCAAGGAATTAGGATCCAATCAATTTTAACCTGCCATAGATCTACTCATATGATTGAGAAAGGAGTTGAGACTCATTTGATTCATATTGGATTATGATATCTCCAATCCCAAATGAATCTTTCTCTTTATTATTTCTGTTCCATTTATTTTCCCAGCACCTAGTCCCTTTACGTTTGATGCAATTTACCTTTCTTTCCATTTAAGTTTCTGTCCATTTACATTCTGCACTTTAAATTCATTACAATTTATATTCTGTAAGCTCAAATCCACTTAGTACACCACTGTTAGCTTAACTAGACTAATCACCTCACTAAAGCTGCTTGATCTATCAATCCTTGTGGGATCGATCTCACTCACGTGAGTTTTACTACTTGATGTGACCCGGTATACTTGCCAGTTAGTTTGGGCCTCTCGGTGCTTGGATGTGGGCCCTTGGCCTCTGTTGAAGTGGGTCAAAATGGGTCTTCAGTTGGTACGCTGGAAATTAGCTTCAGAAGAACGTAGCACTTCTGAAAGCAACGTAGTGCTCATTTACCGACGCGTACGCATTGCGCACGGGTGCGCGTCGTTCAGCAATTTGTCACATCGACGCGTACGCGTCACACACGCCCACGCGTCCCCGGTAGCGCTCTCCAAACGAGTGTAGTGTTCATGCAAAGAACGCTACCCACGCGTACGCGTGACGCACGCGTACGCGTGGATTGCAAAATATCACTTCTGCGCTGATGCTTCATCCATGCATTTGCATACTTCTTCACAAAATATCACACCCACGCGTACGCGTCACTCATGCATACGCGTCGGTTGTCAACTTTGAATCCCAAATTTGAAAATTATCGCAGGCGCTTATTGAAAGAGAGCGTAGCCCTCTTGGCTGAAGAACGCTCCTCATATCCACACGTACGCATCATGCATGCATACGTGTGGTCTTCCACAAATCTCCACTTCGATGGGTATGCGTCACCAACGTGTACGCATCGCTAGCAAAACTTTCTTGGTGAGGAACGCAACGCTCTTTGAAACAAACGGAGCGCTAAGGTGTTCTTTTCCACTTCTCTGCTTCTTTCTTGCCTGTCATCAACCAAACAGATACATCGAAGTCTTGGCAGAATCATCAAATCTTGCATCATTCATATCATCAAACAATTCTTGAATAAATCTTATGAAAATGCACCAATTTTAACAATGTTTAATTGAATCAAGACAAACATGAATTTCTCATCCAAACACTTACTTATTGCCTAAGAAATGCATGAAAACCAAATAAAAACTAATGAAAATTGCTAGTAAAACATGCACAAAATGACTTGTCATCACAACACCAAACTTAAATCTTGCTTGTCCACAAACAAGGAAAATGAATGAAGACAGAGAGAAGTATGGTAAAATTGCAACAATAATAAAATCTAACAACTACCAATTGCAAGAAATCAACAATAACAACTAAAGAAAGCAATAATAACATGAAAATATAAATTACATTAATAAAGATCAAAAGTAGCAAGAGTACATAAACATAAAGACAACCAAATAAAGGGAATGACATGTATACTAAGATAGCAAAGATGTAATAATAAGAAATGGCAAGAAAACTAAATTAAAGCAAGATTAAAACCTAGATCTAAGAGAGAAGAGAGAGCTTCTCTCTCTAGAATATAACCTAAAGCATGTTACTAAACTACACCTAATTACTCTCCCCTTGTTCCCTCTTGAATTCTGTATCAAATAGTTTCAAAAATGAGTTGGATTTGGGCCTGGATGACCTCAGAAATCGCCCCCAGCATGTTCCTTTAATGAGGTCACGTGACTAGTGTCATCGCTTGGCAAAATTTCTTAGTCACACGTACGCGTGGGTCACGCGTGCGCGTCGCTATGATTTTCACAAATCCTCATTTCTTCATGAATTCTCCACTTTGTATGATTTTTCTTCACTTCTTCAATCCAATCCTTGCCTTATAAACCTGGAATCACTCAACAACATATCAAGGCATCGAATTGAATTAAAATGATTCAAATTTAGCAATTTTAAGGCCTAAAAAGTATGTTTTCACTCTTAAGTATAATTTAGGAGAAATTCACAAAACCATGCTATTTCATTGAATAATTGTAGAAAAAGTTGATAAAATTCACCAAATTCAATACAAGATAAACCATAAAATTGTGGTTTATCAATCTCTCCACACTTAAACCAAGCATGTCCTCATGCTAAACTCAAGAAAGACAAGAAAGGGGTATTAAAATTTATTCAATGCACACTCACTACAAAAAAATTGGTATAAAATGGCATCAACATAATGGTAATTTTAAAATACCGCCCTTATATTCATAAATTGAGGCGATGTGTATAGCTGCCATAATTTATTTGTGGAAAGTGGCGGTTTTTTAGTGAATTTGGCAGTTTTAAATGCCAGTATCTCATTATCTGCTTCCCTAATATAAAAACCTAACTCTAGTATTTCACTGATAGAGGATGTACTACTCAATCGGCTGAAACTCCATCGCAACGTGAGAACTAAGAAGAAACTCCATCGCAGCATGAGATCTGTGATCTCATCCACGATGCTCTCCTCTGGCGGCAAGCTCTTCCATCAACGCTTTTCCTCCAGTTGCAATATCCTCCATCGAAATTTCCTGTTCCATCGTGTTGTGCTCTGTGAAGCTTCTCTTTCTCCATCTTCGTTGAACTAGGTTTATATACAAATCCATATTCTCTTTGTTTAATTACTCATATTTTTTATTTGCTAATTGTTACTACTTCTATTTCTTTAATGCTAGGTTTTGATTTTCTCATTGTTAGCAAAAATTGGAGGTAAGGTCTTCATGAAATTCCTTCGATTTTTTTCTTACATGCATGTATACAAATTTGCATTTGCTTCATGGTTTTGATTTGTAAATTTGCTTTCAGTTGGTGCTTTACTGATTTTGCATAGCACGTGTTTGATGAATTGCTTGAATGCTTTTTTTCGTTCAAGGCAATCGAAGATTCTAGAATCTCGATCGTGGTTTTCTCCAGAAGCTATGGGGATTCGACGTGGTGGTTGAAGGAATTGAAGAAGATAATAGAGTGTTTAATATATTTGCCATTTTTTATGTTAAAGTTCAAACTTCACATTACCAGCTAGTTAAAGTTCAAACTTCAAACGTCAGTTTTTAGATCATGAATTTTTTACTTCACATTACTTGATATATATTTGCCATTTCTTTTTATTGTATATTCTTTAACTATTTTGTGCTAATAATTAATATGAAAAATAATCATTCGTCCTTCCTTCTTCATGAGGCACAAGGAATACTATAGGTTTGTGTAATCAATGATGTGAACAACCTATTGTTCATTGTGATCTAAAGCCAGAAAATGTGCTTCTTGATGATGACATGGTTGCTCATGTGACTAATTTTGGATTAGCAAGGCTTCTCTCAATGACTAATGGTGATCCTCATAATCAATCTAGCACAACTATGTTAAAGGGAACTATTGGATATGCTCCTCCGGTATAATCTATTTCATCCAATCTTATAAGGACTTTTTAGTTTAAATTTTTATTCTTTCTTTCCATTTTCAATGTTGTTAAAATTGTGAAAAGGAAAAACTAAAAGAGGAAGTGAAAGCAAAAAATATTATTTTATTGTTTTCACTTTTTAAATGTGATATTGGCATGTTGTTTTCAGAGTATGAAATGAGTTGTGAGGTGTCAATGCAAGGTAATGTGTATTCTTTTGGAATTCTAGTATTAGAAATGGTGACTGGAAGGAGGCCAATGGAAGAAATGTTTAAAGATGATAACAATCTAGCCATGGTGCAAATTGCGAGCTTCCCAGAGACAATCTTGTGCAATGGCCATGGCCAAGGCTAAGCTTGTCTCTCTTATACTTCTGGCACTACTCATTGCCATTTCTGCGATCTCAACTCAGGTTAGAAGTTATTAATTTTTGGTGCCTATACCATCCTAACATAACTCCCATGAAAATGCACACACACACACACATACACACACACACACACACACACACACATATGTTTATATATTATGTATAACACATGTTGTCAAGTCGTTATATATATGATCTCTAGCTAGTAGCTATTATTTTGTACTATATGCAATTCAAGTATATAACATTTTGCTTTAAATCTCCAAGTCATATCTTAGCAGGTTATGGCGAAAGCGCCTGCTCAGGTTAGAAGTTATCACTTCTCTTTTTTGTTGTTTTTTTTATCCAAACATTTGATTTGGAAGCTCTTAAAACATATTTAATGCTTTTCTAGTAAATAAATGGTAAGATCAACAAAAATTGCTGACAATATCGTCACACACACATATATATCGTCACACACACACACGCACACACACACCACACACACACACACACACACACACACACACACACACACACACACACACATATATATATATATATAATCGATTTAATTTATAGGGTTGTTATGTATCCGGAAGTCTGAAGAGCTGCCGTGAGTTACAATCTGATTAATATATTTTGGTTTAAGTAATAATGGTAATTAATGGTTATTTGATTGTTTGTGAATTTGATTGGATCATCAGAGTGCCCATCTCATGGTGGAGCTGGATATAAACTTAATTTTTTATTGCTTTTTCAATCATGCTACATGAACACTACATAATCTGGCCAATGCTTTATATTATAACAAATTGCTTTATTCTATCCATATTGATATAACTTGCATATTTGGCAACTTATGTATCAGATAAGGTTCTTGAGCTGTTAATAGGTGATGCAGGAAGGTTTCGGCAAATAATTACCAGTCTCATGGGTAATTCAGTTAAGATAAATCTAAAATTAAAGTATATGGTATATTTGTAAAGCAAGTATGATGAAAAGTGATTATGCAATTGTGTAAGCTTAATAATAGAGAGGTCTTTGTTTAGGAGAAGTCTTCGTTCGAGAATTTCTCGAGATTCTGTGTTTGGAGGTGTATTTTTCTTAAGCTGGCAGTTTCTGCATTAAACAATGCTTGATTGCAAGGCTGTTGAGATAGATCATCTGCCCAACTTTATCTCTTGATCGTCAATAAAATGATTTTTTTTAACACCTATTTTTTCATGGTATTTTTTGTACTGCTAAGGTGATAGTTATGTTTGGTTTTATGAAAAATATCAGCTTTATGAAACATTGATTTTGGAATTTACAACCTACAGCTGATGGTATTTAAGTTATTGTCTTGATTCCTACTTTTAATTACATCTAAATCGGTTTAGTTGATTTCATATTTAGGTCTAATTCATCTTTTTTATTTTTGACTCCCAATTTAGTCTAGTTGCCCTTTTTGTTCAAATGGCTTCTCTTAACTCAGGTCAGATGAAGAAGTTGGTCCATTGTCTCCTTTATTTGTTAGCTTTAGTTGCTGCTGTAGCTTCTCATGCCTTTGATACTACAAGAACTAGATCACAGTGCACTCGAACTGCGGAAATGAGGGAGTATTCACCATAAAAATTTTTGAGAATCAGAAGATAGATAGATAGAAGAATCTGGTATGTGTATTCTAAATCACTAAAGTGATCTTAAACATTGAAGTGTGCTTACATACATAGAGGAGAAGCGTGTTCATCAAGCTAGTGCAAAGGGTAGAGGAGTCTTTATATGCTTTAGTTAGTTACGGGAATCTATCCTTGCTAGCACTTGCTCTATCTACCTAACAGATCAACTTAACTGATTCAAACTCTTCTAGAATCTTACTCAGCTCACTCTAATACACCATAACATCATTGATTAATGGTGAATATAATTTTGCTAGTTTACTTTATAGACATGTTCAGTTTAGAGTCTTGTTCGAAGATAAATATTGAATATGTCATCCTATAGTAGAATTATGTTTTGCGACTTGTGAGCGTGTAATATTTGAGTAACAGTTGTTCTGGAGTAATGTGTGTTATTTAGAAGGTTGGATATAGGTAACTGTCTCTAGAAAGTATTGAATTTGTGCCTTTACACATTACACTGAAATAGAATATGAAAGATTTATGGTTTAGACTTCATACATGTAACATCCATGTGCTTTATATTCATTATTTTTCCCTTCTTTATTGACCCATGTTGTGAGTAATAGAATTTTGGTGAGGACGAATCATTTTTGATTGAAATATGTTGCAAGAAAGTAGTAAAAATGTGTTTTTATGTTTTAGTTATTGAAAGGGAAGAGAAAATTTTTAAGGTTTCAGTGAGACTTGAGAAATGTTATTGTTTGTGAAACAGGTACTGCAGCGCAGGCAAGGTACTGCTTCGGGTGGATTGATGATAAAAGAGGTAATTGACTTGCTTGATAAGTTGGCTGCTAGTGAAAACAGGTTTGCTGGTTGATTATGTGGATGAAACCTTTGTTTATTGGTCCCTTTCTTTTGCATGCATTATTAATTGTATTATTATAGTCCCAGTTTATAACATTCAGTGTTTTCACTATCATAAGTTCAGATACAGAATTGTTCTTTGGTTTGATTTGGATGATTGTGGATACAAGGCCAAGAAGACTCAGGTTCTTTCTACCTTTATCCAAAAGACAAATTCATCGAAAATAAAGTGGATTATCATGATAGTCCTCAAAGGTGTTTTCGTTTAACCCTGTGAATTAATGTAATGCCTTGCTTGGGATTAATCATTAACTATGTCTTGCAGATCTGAAGCTAGGAATTCGTGAAAAAAAAATATTTTCATGAATTCCATCCTGATGCTGAAGACTTATTTAATGTTACATGTGACTTAAAATTTGTGTGTGAAAAACTAAGGGATCGGAATCAGCATCATAAGCGACAGGTTAGTAGTGACATAGAAAGTAGTTGTGAAAAACAATTTATTTTACTAAATTGTTTAATATTTTAACTATTGTCGAAGATATCCAATACTCAGTCACTTCTTTCTATCTTTATTTTTATTTTTTTTAAAGTAGTATTTGCTAATGAAAAATGCATTTTCATTATTTGTGATATGTCATTACATGTGTGACTTTTTTAGCTCAAGAGCGTTATACTCATATAAATTTTGTTAATCCAATTTAAAAAATTCCAATT
>NC_029790.2:59540866-59566693 GCF_000816755.2 Arachis ipaensis | reverse complement strand
GGAGTAATGTGTGTTATTTAGAAGGTTGGATATAGGTAACTGTCTCTAGAAAGTATTGAATTTGTGCCTTTACACATTACACTGAAATAGAATATGAAAGATTTATGGTTTAGACTTCATACATGTAACATCCATGTGCTTTATATTCATTATTTTTCCCTTCTTTATTGACCCATGTTGTGAGTAATAGAATTTTGGTGAGGACGAATCATTTTTGATTGAAATATGTTGCAAGAAAGTAGTAAAAATGTGTTTTTATGTTTTAGTTATTGAAAGGGAAGAGAAAATTTTTAAGGTTTCAGTGAGACTTGAGAAATGTTATTGTTTGTGAAACAGGTACTGCAGCGCAGGCAAGGTACTGCTTCGGGTGGATTGATGATAAAAGAGGTAATTGACTTGCTTGATAAGTTGGCTGCTAGTGAAAACAGGTTTGCTGGTTGATTATGTGGATGAAACCTTTGTTTATTGGTCCCTTTCTTTTGCATGCATTATTAATTGTATTATTATAGTCCCAGTTTATAACATTCAGTGTTTTCACTATCATAAGTTCAGATACAGAATTGTTCTTTGGTTTGATTTGGATGATTGTGGATACAAGGCCAAGAAGACTCAGGTTCTTTCTACCTTTATCCAAAAGACAAATTCATCGAAAATAAAGTGGATTATCATGATAGTCCTCAAAGGTGTTTTCGTTTAACCCTGTGAATTAATGTAATGCCTTGCTTGGGATTAATCATTAACTATGTCTTGCAGATCTGAAGCTAGGAATTCGTGAAAAAAAAATATTTTCATGAATTCCATCCTGATGCTGAAGACTTATTTAATGTTACATGTGACTTAAAATTTGTGTGTGAAAAACTAAGGGATCGGAATCAGCATCATAAGCGACAGGTTAGTAGTGACATAGAAAGTAGTTGTGAAAAACAATTTATTTTACTAAATTGTTTAATATTTTAACTATTGTCGAAGATATCCAATACTCAGTCACTTCTTTCTATCTTTATTTTTATTTTTTTTAAAGTAGTATTTGCTAATGAAAAATGTATTTTCCTTATTTGAAATGGTTTATCTATTTATTCTTTTTTATTATGTTTTTTAAATTATATTTTTGTTTTTAGGAATTGGATCAAGAGAGAGAGATTCTATCGCCAAAAGATTTAGGAAGTATATCTTCTGGAACGAATAATAACAGAAGTGTAATTTTTTTATGATAGAAATTTGATGTATTAAGAGCTACATGTTGAGAGCTACATGTTAAATACATTTAGAATTAAAAAATCATATTTTATTTGATATTTTATTTGTATTGAAGTTATTACTTTAACCAACCGAAAACGCCACTCTGCCAAGGTAAAAATGGGGGTTCATAAATGCCGTTTTAACTAACCAAAAATGCTATTTTCACCCTGGAAATAACGGCAGTTTGAACCGCCATTTTAACCAACCCAAAAATGCCGTTTTATTTGGAAATAATGGTGGTTTGAACCGCCGTTTTAACCCATCCAAAAACCGCCATTTTAACTGAAGAAATTATGGCAATTTTTTGAAAACCGCTGTAATAACCAGAATGGCGCCTAGAATTACGTCGCTTTCTAAAATCGCCGTTCCTGGTAATAATGGCGATTCAAACCGCTGTAAATACCCAAAAAAAACTGCCGTTTTAATGAAAATTTTTTCTAATGACTATCTAAATACAACCTATCTACATGAATGCAACTACTTGGTCAAAATAAAGCAGTTTTCAAGAAAGCATATATGAACATAAAGGCTAAGGCAATAACAATCAAATCAAAATTCACAATTGAATTGAGGTATTGAAAAGAATTTACAACTTGCAAGATAAAAAATAATAACTGGTGGAAACATAGAATTGAGCAATCGAACCCTCACTAGATGTGTATCTACTCTAATCGCTCAAGTGTATAGGGTTGATTCACTCAATTCTCCTCTAATCATGCTTTCTAAGATTTATTTTTCATCTAACAATCAACAATTATTCAATGCATGCATAAAAATATCATGAGGACTTTTCCAAAGGATGTAATGGGGCTAGGGTCAACGTAAGATTGTATTTGCTTAAGTGAGCTTGAAATTTGAATCTTAGATTAACTTAAGCTCTCACCTAACCTACAACCTATTTAACTCTAATGCAAACCTAACTACCAATTCTTTACTTTTTCACACACTCATGCATTCGCTTTTTTATCACAACACATGCATTGGTTATT
Organism: Arachis ipaensis; assembly: GCF_000816755.2. Classification (NCBI taxonomy): domain Eukaryota; kingdom Viridiplantae; phylum Streptophyta; class Magnoliopsida; order Fabales; family Fabaceae; genus Arachis; species Arachis ipaensis. The sequence goes on along the minus strand of NC_029790.2, from coordinate 59,564,465 downwards.
ATTGAACTTTTCTTTGAGGCATTTTGTCCCTTTTTATTGCTTTCTTTCTTTTTCTTTTTCCTTCTTTTTTTCAATTTTTTTCAATAACATAATATATACAAAAAGATTAATGCATATGGTTTACATAATTAATACATGAGTGTATACCTAATTCCCAAGATTTTTAATGAAAACTCAAAATACATTTTTACCTCATCCAATATTTCCAAATTTTTCCACACTTGAATGATACACACTCTTACTAGCCTAAGCTAATCAATGATCTAAATTAAGGACATTTATTGTTCTTCGCTTTAAGGCTAGTAATGTGCTAAAATTAAGAACAAAAGGAGATTAAAATAGGCTCAAAATTGATTAACAAAGGAAGATAAAAGGGTAGGCTATTTGAGTAAGTGAGTTATTTGAAATGAAAGCCTCAATCATATAAATGCATTCATACACAAAATAATGGACATAAAGAATCAAACAAATCAAAGATTATAACCATAGAAAGAGAATAATACACACAACAAGCAAAATAGTGGTTATATGATGTAACCACATAATTAGGCTCAAAACTCACATGGTTGTGTGTTCTAGCTCAAAAACCATTCAAGCAAGTTCAATGAAAAATTTTTACTCAAATCAATTGGGGTGCCCTATAATAAATTCCTTGGAAAATTTAATTATTTTGACTAAGCTTATTATATGTATATGAAAAGAAATGCCATAAACTAAGAAAAATGCAACTAAAAATTCTAAATGACATAGTAATAATAGAAAAATTAAAATGGAAAAGTGTTGGGATCTTGGGATTAGAGATTTGTCACCCAAAAATGGCCGATCGGTCGGACGACATCCCCAAACTTAAAAGTTTGCACCGTCCTCGGTGGATTCAAAGATGAGCAAGGGGGATACGGCAACTTGACAGATTGCCACTTTCAGTTTGTGGATCAACCGGCTGCTGTCTGTTCTTTCTTCCGCTTCCCTTATTGCCTATGGTGAATATCCATGAAAAATAGAAAATAACACCGTACGAAGATTAAATGCAAAATCATGGAAGCATAGATTGTTGGAATGAGGTAAGAAGCACTAAAATAAAGTGAGTGAATCAATTTGTGACACGAAGGAAATAAGTGTGTGAATTCTAAGTTGGACGGTTTAGAACACACATACTAGCAAAGAAAGCTATATCGCAATTACACAAAAGAAGCATGCACTTCACTCATTCTAGTGTGTTTGAGATACTTTAAAAGAAACTTGTAGGTTAAGATAAATAAACAAGTAATAAAGAAGCACAAGGGCACTCAACAAGAATCAAGCAATTGTGAAAATGATAATAGAGAAAAGTTTGTTTGCAACACTTAATTGACATGAAGTGGGAAACATGGTTGCTATGTAATTTAGGAAAAAAAATATAAGATGAGATCAATCACATGGCCAGCATGGTCCACAAAGCTTAAAAAGCTAAAAAAATGTCACTAGGTGAGCTTACGATCTAATTTCACAATTCCTTAATCTCAATGCATGAACTAGGTGATGTAAATAAATATCAATCATAAACAAGCATCACCTAAAGAAATGCATCAACTACATACAATTTCCTAATAATGGATAGTGACTCCAAATTACATGGTGACTAGTTACAACATGCAATTTAGAAATCCAACAACATTCTTGAAGGCAATATCACAAGTACTTGGTAAGTACAAATGTCCAACATTTAAAATTTAATACCAATCAACAATTTACAACCTCAACAAAGAATTTGAACAATAAATTAGGGGTGGGCATGGTTTGGATTTTTAAAAATCCAAACTAGATCAACTTCAGAACCAATTTTGTGGTTCATGAAACCAAACTGAAACTGGATTGAAGAGAGAAACCGGTTCTAAACTGGTTTGAAAAAACAAAAACCTATTTTAAACCGATTTTAGAATTTAAATCCGTTTTTTACTTACAAACTGGTTTTAAATCTGGTTTTTAAATATCCAAATTTAAAATCCGATTTTTTTTTTGAAAATCCAGTTTTAAAACTAGCTTTTTGAACCAAAAATCTAATTTTAAAACTAGTTTTTTAAAATCCAATTTCCAAACCAGATTTTTTAACAAAACATCCACTTTTGAAACCATTTTTTAGAAAATCAATTTTCAAACCATAATTTTCTTAAAATTAAAATTAATACTAAATTCATTTTAAAGTGTATAGGTTCATTACAACTAGAATTTGGTTCTTTATCTAATGTAATAGTAGATAAAAACATATTCAAAATAACATTGTATATTGTAGAAAAATGTAATAATAGCATTACATTGCAGAAAAAAATGTACTAATGTGTAGACGATAATAGTGAAGCTCTGGAGTCTTTAATTTACCGGCAAAAACATACTCAAATTTGATTTTTGCTCAAGTCCCTCAATTTCAGCTAGAAAATACCTGAAATCACAAAAAAACACACAAACTCATAGTAAAATCCAGAAATGTGAATTTAACATAAAAACTAATAAAAACATCCCTAAAAGTAACTATATCCTACTAAAAACATACTAAAAACAATGCCAAAAAGCGTATAAATTATCCGCTAATCAAGTACTATTGTTTTTCTATTCAATTCAAGCCTATTTCTTCTGCAAGATATTCATTCGCACACAAGAACATGATGAATGTGATGATTATGTGACGCTCATCACCATTTTCACCTATGAACGCATGCCTAACAACCACTTCCGTTCTACATACAAACAAGCTTGAATGTGTATCTCTTGGGTTTCTAATCTAAGATTAAAACCTTCGTGGTATAGGCTAGAATTATTGGCAGCCATTCCTGAGATCGGGAAAGTCTAAACCTTGTCTGTGGTATTCCGAGTAGGATCTGGGAAGGGATGACTGTGACGAGCTTCAAACTCGCAAGTGTTGGGCGTAGTGACAGACGCAAAAGGATCAATGGATCCTATTCCAACATGATCTAGAACCGACAGATGATTAGCTGTGCGGTGACAACGTATTTGGACCATTTTCACTGAGAGAACGGGAAGTAGCCATTGACAACGGTGATGCCCAACATACATTTTGCCATGGAAAGGAGTATGAATGATTGAATGAAGACAGTAGGAAAGCAGAGATTCAAAAGGAGCAAAGCATCTCCATACGCTTATCTGAAATTCTCACCAATGAATTACATAAGTATTTCTATCTTTATCTTATTTTATTTATGATTTTAATTATCAAAACCTCATAACCATTTGAATCTGCCTGACTGAGATTTACAAGATGACCATAGCTTGCTTCAAGCCGACAATCTCCGTGGGATCGACCCTTACTCACACAAGGTTTATTATTTGGACGATCCAGTGCACTTGCTGGTTAGTTGTGCGAAGTTGTGAAGAAGAATTGAGATTATGATAGTGCGTACCAAGTTTTTGGTGCCATTGAGATCACAATTTCGTGCACCAAGTGTTTGGCGCCGTTGCCGGAGATTGTTCGAGTTTGGACAACTGACGGTTCATCTTGTTGCTCAGATTAGGTAATCTTATTTTTATTTTTATTTTCGAAAAAAATTCAAAAAAAATTTCTTATTTTATTTTTCAGAAGTTTTAAGAATGAATTCTAGAGTTTCGTGATGATCTATTGAAGTCTGGCTGGCTGTGAAGCCATGTCTAATCTTTTGGACCGAGGTTTTAACTTATCATCACAAGAGCTTGTTGACTTCTATCAATCTTGCTGTTGAATGTAATGATCTGCTAAAGCTTAGCTGGCCATTGGCCATGTCTAGTGTGTTGGACCGAAGCTTTCACTGAAAGCTTGGCTGGCTAGTAAACCATGTCTAATTCCTGGACCAGAGTTCTAGACTAACATTGCATGATTCTTGGAATTCTCATTAAGAATTTTGAATTCCTTATTTTCTTTTCCCAAATAATTTTCGAAAAATAAAAAAAATTAATAAAATCATAAAATCAAAAATAATTTTGTGTTTCTTATTTGAGTCTAGTGTCAAATTTTAAGTTTGGTGTCAATTGCATGTTTTAATTTTTCTTAAAAATTTTTTTGAAAATTCATGCATGGTGTTCTTCATAATCTTCAAGTTTTTCTTGATGATCTTCTTTGTTTGATCTTTAATTTTTCATGTTTTGTGTCTTTTCTTGTTTTTCATATGCATTTTCAATTTGTTAGTGTCTAAAGTTTGAAAATTTCTAAGTTTGGTGTCTTGCATGTTTTTTTTCCTTAAAAAATTTTCAAAAATAAGTTCTTGGTGTTCATCTTGACATTCAAAGTGTTCTTGGTATTCATCTTGACATTCAAAGTGTTCTTGCATGCATTAGTTGTTTTGATTCATGATTTTTATGTTTTGCTTCAAATTAATGTTTTTCTCTCTCATCGTTAAAAATTCAAAAAAATCAAAAAAATATATTTCCCTTATTTTCCTCATAAATTTTGAAATTTTGGATTCACTTAGTCAAAAAGTTTTAAAATTTAGTTGTTTCTTATGAGTCAAGTCAAATTTTCAATTTAAAAATCCTATCTTTCCAAAATTTTTTCAAAAATCAAATCTTTTTCAATTTTTTATATATTTTAAAAAATTGATTTTCAAAATCTTTTTCTTATTTTTTCATATTTTCAAAATTAATGCTAACAATTAATGTGATTGATTCAAAAATTTTAAGTTTGTTACTTGCCTAGTAAGAAAGGTTCAATCTTTAAATTTTAGAATTATATCTTTTTGTTTCTTGTTAGTCAAGTAATTAACCTTAATTTTAAAAATCAAATCTTTTTAAATTTCTTTTTCAAATATTTTTCAAAAAAATTTTCAATCATATCTTTTTCAAAACTTAACTTCAAAATCTTTCCTAACCTCTTATCTTTTCTAACTTCCCATCTTTTCAAATTTGATTTTCAAATCTTTTTCAATTAACTACTTGACTTTTTGGTTTGATTTTAAAAGTTTTCTATTTCAATCATATCTTTTTCAAAACCACCTAACTAATTTTCTCTCTCTAATTTTCGAAAACTCTTCCCCACTTTTTCAAAATTAATTTTAATTAACTAATTATTTTAAATTTTAATTTAATTTTATTTCTCTTTTTAATTTTCGAATTCTAACTAATAATTAAAATAAAAAACAAAAATATTTTCCTTTTATTCTTTTTAAATTCAAAATTCTCTTTCTCTCATCTCTTTCTATTTATTTATTTATCTACTAACACTCCTCTTCCACTCAAAATTCGAACCCCCTCCTCTTCACTGTGTTCGAATTTTTCTCTTCTCCTTCTTCTATTCTTCTCTTCTTCTACTCACATAAAGGAATCTCTATACTGTGACATAGAGAATTTCTCTTCTTTTCTGTTCTCTTCTTTTTCATATGAGCAGGAACAGGGATAAAGACATTCTTATTGAAGCAGATCCTGAACCTGAAAGGACTCTTAAGAGGAAACTAAGAGAATCTAAAGCACAACCCTCTGGAGAGGACCTGACAGAAATTTTTGAAAAAAAAGGAGACGTGGCCGAACCCAATAACAATGGTGGAGATGTAGGGAAGATGCTTGGTGACTTTATTGCACCCTCTTCTAACCTCTATGGAAGAAGCATCTCAATTCCTACAATTGGAGCAAACAACTTTGAGCTTAAGCGTCAATTAGTTTCTCTAATGCAGCAGAATTGCAAGTTTTATGGACTTCTAATGGAAGATCCTCATCAGTTTTTAGCTGAATTCTTGTAAATCTGTGACACTGTCAAGACCAATGGAGTTGATCCCGAGGTCTATAGGCTTATGCTTTTCCCTTTTGCTGTAAGAGACAGAGCTAGAACATAGTTGGATTCACAACCTAAGGATAGCCTGAACTCTTGGGATAAGCTGGTCAGTGCTTTTCTGGCCAAATTCTTTCCACCTCAATAGATGAGCAAGCTTAGAGTGGAAATCCAAACCTTCAGACAGAAGGAAGGAGAATCCCTCTATGAAGCTTGGGAAAGATATAAGAAACTGATCAAAAGGTGTCCTGTTGACATGCTTCCAGAATGGAGTATCATATGTATATTCTATGATGATCTGTCTGAGTTGTCAAAAATGTCATTGGACCATTCTGCAGGAGGATCCCTTCATCTGAAAACCCCTGTAGAAGCTCAGGAACTCATTGAAATAGTTGCAAATAACCAGTTCATGTACACCTCTGAGAGGAATCCTGTGAACAATGGGACACCTCAGAAGAAGGGAGTTCTTGAAATTGATACTCTGAATGCCATATTGGCTCAGAACAAAATATTGACTCAGCAAGTCAATATGATTTCTCAGAGTCTAAATGGATTGCAAGCTACATCCAACAGTACTAACGAAGCATCTTCTGAAGAAAAAGCTTATGATCCTGAGAACCCTGCAATGGCAGAGGTGAATTATATGGGAGAACCCTATGGAAACACCTATAATCCTTCATGGAGAAATCATCCAAATTTCTAATGGATGGATCAACAAAAGCCTCAACAAGGCTTCAATAATAATGGTGGAAGAAACAGATTTAGCAATAGCAAGCCTTTTCTATCATCTTCTTAGCAACAGACAGAGAATTCTGAATAGAGCTATTCTGGCCTGGCAACCATAGTCTCTGATCTATCCAAGACCACACTAAGTTTCATGAATGAAACAAGGTCCTCCATTAGAAATTTGGAGGCACAGGTAGGTCAGCTGAGTAAGAAGATTACTGAAACTCCTACCAGTACTCTCCCAAGTAATACAGAAGAAAATCCCAAGAGAGAGTGCAAGGCCATAACCATGACCAACATGGCCGAACCTGGAGAGCGTGAGGAGGACGTGAGTCCTAGTGAGAAACGCCTCATGGAACGTCCTCTGGACAGAAATGAGTTTCCCTTTGAGGAACCAAAGGAATCTGAGGCTCATACAGAGACCATAGAGATTCCATTGAACTTCCTTGTGCCATTCATGAGCTCTGATGAATATTGATGCCAAGGCATTTTGGCCAGTTTTACTGACCTTTTCTTTATTGTTTTAGGGTAGTTTCATGCATTTTCTTATTTAATAAGCAAGTTTTGGGTAGATAATCACTTACATCTTGATTCAAGCAAACATTATGAATTTCATGTGATTTTATGAGAATTATGCATGAATTGAATGACAAATTGGATAATGCATGTCTCATAACTTGGATTAGAGCTTTGATGCACTTTATTTGCTTGATTTCAGGACAAAGGAAGCAAGGAAGAGCCACATTAGCAGCCACGTTAATCTAATTAACGTGACCACTAACGTGGAATGGGAATAAACTTGCAACGTTAATGAGAAAAGTGATTGCCAATAACGCCTTCGAAACCATCATGGCCCACGTTAATTGCCAGGTTAACTACATCAACGTGGTAGTTAACGTGGAGAGAAAGGAAGCTCCAGCGTTAGTGGTAAAAGTGAATACCACTAACGCTCCAAATTAGCAATTAGCCACGTTAAGAGTCACGTTAACTTAGTTAACGTGAACTCTAACGTGGAAAGGAAGACCATGCCAACGTTAGTGACACTCACCTTTGTCACTAACGTTGGACTAAGCCCAATTGGCCACGTTAAGAGTCACGTTAACTACATTAACGTGAACACTAACATGGGAGGAGCAAGGAATCGCCAACGTTAGTGACACTCACCTTTGCCACGAACGTTGGACCAAGCCACTATGAGCCACATTAGTTGCCACGTTAATTGCATTAACGTGGAAGCTAACGTGGAGGAAAGAAATGATGAGCCAATGTTAGTGACACTCACCTTTGTCACTAATGTTGGAGATGGCAATCACCACGACGTTAGTGGCCACGTTAAGACAACTGACGTGGGGCACTAACGTGAGAAGGGGCGTTTGGAGCGTTAGTGACAAAGGTAAGTGTCACTAACGCTCTCGAGGCTAAGGCATGCCCATGTTAAGAGCCACGTTAGTTATACTAACGTGGACTCTAACGTGAGAAAAGGTGGGCTAAGAGCAACGTTATTGGCAAAGGTAAACGCTAATAACGCTTACGATAGACCAAGAGGCAACGTTAGTGGACAGGTTAGTGCCACTAACGTTGAAGTTAACGTGAACCATCTTGCGCTAGGAACGTTAGTGAAAAAGGTGATTGTCACTAATGTTCTCGAACCCACATTTTCACTTAACGTTAACGCCACTAACGTCCTAGCTAAAGTCCATTCCTACTTCACACTTTCTCTGCATGTAAAGCTGAGCCCATTGATGATTCCAAACTACTTCAACTCAAGATCCAAAGGCTCATATCCAAGACTTGAAGAGCCAACTAGAAGATCAGAAGAGTAGTACATATAGGAGTAGTTTTGAACTAGAAAAGAGCTTTTGGATTGAGAAAACCACTCTCTGTATAATTTTACTTTCTCTGCAACTTCTAGTTTTACTTTCAAAATGTATTTTCCATCTTTGCTTTCCATTCCCAGAGCTATAAACAACTAAACCCCTTCCATTGGGTTAGGGAGCTCTGTTGTAATTTGATGGATCAATAATAGTTTTCATTATTATTCTTCTTTCTTTTTCTCTTGATTTTACTAGAAAGCTTTCAATCTTCATCTAATTGGGTAGTTGTCTTCGAAAAGAAGCTATTCATACTTGGATCTCTTCGGAACCTTGGAAGACGAATGAAGAGATCATACTAGAAATGCTTTCTCATGTTGGACCAAATTGGGATTTGGATGGATATAGTGACATATAATCCTACCAACATTTTGATTTGGGAATACATGTGGTATAATCAGTGACCACACTTCATCTCTTCTCATGAGCAATTAGACCAAGGAATTGGCTATTGATCAAGATTTGAGAGATTGAATTACCAAGGAATTGGAATTCAATCACTTAAGATTGCCAAGGAGATCAATGAATGCATTGATTGAGGAAGAGATGAAAATGAATTTGATCCAGAGAATGCAACATCTCCTGAGCCCAATGAATTCCTCATTTCTGATCTTACCCATTCTCTTTATTTTCTCCCATTTACTTTTATGCTAAATTCCCCATTTTCCATTTAAGATTCTGCAATTTATTTTCTGTCATTTATATTCAGTTCTTTATTTCCAGCATTTACAATTTCTGCTATTTACTTTCCCGCCATTTAATTTTCTGCAACTCTCAAATCAACTTCTGCTTAGCTCAACTAGAACATTCCTCCGATTAAAGTTGCTTGACCAATCAATCCTTGTGGGATTCGACCTCACTCTATTGTGAGTTTTTACTTGACGACAATTCGGTATACATGCCGAGGGAAATTTGTTGAGAGACAAGTTTTTTCGTTATCAAGTTTATGGCGCCGTTGCCGGGGATTGATTTTGTATCAACAATGATTAAATTGGTTGATTACCTAGATTGAGCATTTTTCTTTTGTTTGATTTAATTTCATTTGAGTGATTTACTTTCAGTTGTAGTTATTTTCTTTCCTTTACCCATTACCCGTTTGTAGTGTTCTCTTATTTGTTACAATTCAGTTCACTAACCCACTAACTCTTTGATATATTACATCACTCATACTAACAGCATTTCTGACAAGAATACTTCCTGCATTTATCTCTTTCTTGCTTGTGCCTTGTTGGTTGTATGACAGGTAGAAGAAGCGGGGCTTCAACTTCCTTTAATTCTGAACCTGAGAGAACCTTCCTTAGACTAAGGAGGGAAGCAAGAGGAAAGAGAGTCGTTAGTGCTGAGGAAGAGGAGGAGTATTTTAAACCAAACATGGATGAGAATATGGAGAATCATCATGAAGAAGGGGCTCACAACCATGGTAGAGAAGGTCCAGTGCATCATGCTGGACAAGAAAGAAGAGTTCTAGGCTCTTACATCAATCCAAACCCAGGAAACTGTAGAAGCAGCATCCAAAAGCCAACCATACATGCCAATAACTTTGAACTAAAGCCACAGCTCATCACCCTTGTTCAAAACAACTGTTCATTTGGAGGAAGTGTCCAAGAAGATCCCAATCAACATCTAACCACCTTCCTGAGGATATGCGACACCGTGAAGTCTAATGGTGTTCATCCTGACACCTATAGACTACTTCTGTTTCCCTCCTCACTCAAGGACAAAGCATCTAAATGGCTGGAATCCTTCCCGAAGGAGAGTTTAACAACCTGGGAAGATGTGGTGAACAAATTCTTGGCGAAAGTCTATCCTCCTCAAAGGATCAACAGGTTGAGAGCTGAGGTACAAACCTTCAGGCAACAAGATGGTGAAACTCTCTATGAAGCATTGGAGAGGTTTAAGGACTTGACGAGAAGGTGCCCGCCAGATATGTTCAATGAATGGGTGCAGTTACACATTTTCTATGAAGGTCTTTCTTATGAATCAAAGAAGGCAGTAGACCACTAATCTGGGGGATCTCTGAACAAGAAGAAGACCATTGAAGAAGCCATAGATGTCATTGAGACTGTAGCTGAGAATGACTACTTCTATGCTTCTGAAAGAGGCAACACTGGAGGAGTGATGGAGCTGAACAACATGGATACATTGCTGGCCCAAAACAAGATGATCACCAAGCAGCTGGCTGACCTTACCAAGAAGATGGAAAGGAATCAAGTAGCTGCAATCACTACGTCATTAGCAGCTCAAGAAGGAGTGAATACAGAGGCAGAGGGTGATCAGGAACAAGCTAACTACCTTGGAAACTCACCTAGGCAAAACCATGATCCATACTCCAAAACTTACAATCCTGGTTGGAGGAACCATCCAAACTTTGGGTGGGGAAATCAACAAGATCAAGGCCAAGATCAGAGACGCCACAACCCCAACAACAATGCAGCTCACCAACATTCCACACAGAGATCATATCAGCACCCACCTAAAAATACCTCTCAACATCCATATCAAAACCAAAATGGCCATTCTCACCCCTCCAACTCCAACTCACCATCATCCGAAGATAGACTCTCAAGGATTGAGACCCTACTTGAAGGCATATGTAAGGAACTCCAAGAGAACAAGGTGTTCAAAGAGGAGGTTCGAGCAAATATCAAAAACCAGGAAGACACCATTAAGAGACTAGAATTTCAAGTGGGATACCTCTCTGAGAAGATTTCCAAACCTACTGACAGCTTCCCAAGTGACATAGAGAAAAACCCGAGAGGTGAAGCAAAGAAAGTAAGATGGGATGATTGCAAGATGGTCACTATAAGTGATAAGGGGACTGAGGAAGAGCTGAACAAACCCTTCGAACACTCTGGAGACACTTCAGCAGAGAAGCAAGAAGAGGGTCACCAAGAAACCAAAATTACACAAAAGGAGATGCTAAAACTCTATGCACCTTTTCCCCAAAGACTCAAGGGTGGTGTGGAAAAGAGAATATACTTAAAGTTCCTTGATATGGTTGCATCTCTCCATGTGAACATACTATTCATCAAGGCTCTCCAACAAATGCCCTCGTACATTAAGTATATGAAAGAGCTGCTGACCAGAAAAAGCTCACTCAAAGGAGTGCAAACAATAGTGATGAATAAGGATTGCAGTGCTCTCATTCAACCAGAGTTGCCTACAAAAAGGAAGGACCCAGGGAGTTTTCACATCCCCTGTGCCATAGGAGAAACAATGTTTGATAAAGGACTCTGTAACCTGGGAGCAAGCATCAACTTAATGCCTTTATTCCTTATAAAGAAGCTGCAGATCAATGAGCTAATGCCCACAGACGTAGCTATCAGGCTGGCTGACAAAACTCAAAAACAAGCAGTAGGAGTGGTTGAAAACGTGTTGGTAAAGGTTGGGAACTACTTCCTTCCCACAGACTTTGTCATATTGGAAATGGAAGAGAGTCACCTTCACCCAATCATATTGGAAAGACCATTCCTAGCTATAGCCAGAGCGCTCATAGATGTGGAGCGAGGAGAGCTAATACTGAGGATACATGACGAACAACTCGCATTCAATGTCTTCAAACCCTCACAAGAAGCAGATCAGGAAAGCAAGGAACCAAGGGGAGAAACAAGAATTGAAGCACAAGCTATACACCTGGGAATTCCTTTGGTTGCTGAGCAAAACAGTCAGGAGGTGTCACAGCTAAAAGAAAACCAAGAGGAGCCTAAACCACTAGAGTCATATGAGACCAGCAACAAAATTTCCTTGGAAAAAGAGGTCACAAAGAGCAGGGCAACAGTAAAAGAAACAAAGAAGAAGGCACCAAGGAGGTGGAGGAACAAGAAGATCCCTACAGAGGATTTCTCTCTAGGGGATAAAGTGATCTCAGCTTATTTCCCAGTTATCCCATCTCATCTCCCCACCATCCCATCTCAGCTACCTAAAGTTTTCACCATCAACAGAATTCTCTCCCTAGAACATGTGGAGATTCTTGATGAAGCCAATGGAGATAGATTTACTGCGAGGGGGAAGATTTGAAGCATTACCAACCACCCTGACAAAGTCAGAACGTTAAGCTAGTGACGCTAAAGAAGCGCTTCATGGGAGGCAACCCATGTTTTATATGCTTTTAAAGTAGTTAATAATGCAAGGCTCATGAATTCCAAATCAACTTTGACACATACTTGAATGAATCTTTTTATGCAGCACATAGTGAAGAACAAGTTTGGTGTTCAAGGAACACTAAGAGGACATAAAAATCATGTCACTCTTAGCACCTTGAACAAATCTTTTTACACCACAGTGCCACAAACTAAGTTTGGTGTCACCAATATTGCATACATGGACAGTTAATTAGTTAGTTGGTTTGTATTCATGAATAAGCACTTACCATTTAGAAACAAAAATTTTAAAATGTAGTTATTCTTTCCTTTTTAAATTTTTCCGCCACTATCCACAAATTTATTAATCACATTTTTTTATTGTGTAGGAGAATTGATGGGACAATTGAAGGAGGAAGTTTCGGCCACTTCAAAAGGAGGGAACTATACACATGTCTCAAAGGGGAATGCATTGGGAAATGTTGCCATGCAATATTGGAAGAAGAACACGCTTGGAAACTGAACCAACCCCATCATAAAAGTGATGATCCTTGTGCCCATCCCATGCTAAACCCCATCCGTTCATCATAGGCCTACACATTCAATCCACACCTTTCATTTACTCACCACTTCTCTATATAAGAGGTCCTTATTCCATACTCCCTCCACATTCCAATTTCCATTCTTTGTACTCCCCACTTTCGACACCCAACTCCTCTTACCCCATCAAAAACACTCTCACTCACTTCCTTCACTACACCTCATCTTAACCGGCCGAATTCCATCATTAACCAATAATTCTCAACACCTTCACATCTCAAAAGTCACTTATGGCATCATCAAGCTCTAAAAGAAGAAAGGGGAAGGAGCCTATGGAGCAACGCCCTTTCGATGAGAAGAAATTTAGAACCTTTCACCATGCATTGCAATTCGGGTGGATGGTTGATAAGGAGATCATATATGAGCTAGGCTTTCAAGTCAGAAAAATTGAGTGCCCCGAAATCAAAGAGAAGGTGGAAAAGAGAAGATGGGAGCTCCTTACTGATCCAGTCATAAAAGTGAATGCAACTCTTGTGAGAGAATTTTACGCAAATGCAGTCAGGTATGATAAGGCAGATGACTCCTATATAAGCTTTGTGAGAGGGGTGACCGTGGACTTCAGCCCCATAAGCATTATAAGGGCGTTAAAGCTACGAACCATACCATTTGCAGAAGAAAGCTATCACTCCAGAATAGATAGCAGCCCCAACCATGACCAGATTGTGCAAGATATTTCCGTGCAAGGAGCTGATTGGGTACGAAATCCTCAAGGAAAACCCAAGTTCATCAAGAGAGGAGACCTCACTCCTGAAGCAAAGGGGTGGTTTGAAATTGTAAGAAGATCCATCCTTCTTGCCGGGAATAACTCAGAGGTGAATCTTAAGAGAGCAACAATGGTGCAATATATACTTAAAGGAGGAGAGATCAAGGTTCATGAACTCATAGCCCAAGGTATTAGGAAGATGGCTGAGTATAGCGACTCTGGAGGAAGGTTAGGCTACCCCAGCACTATTTTCCGTCTGTGTGACAGGGCTGGGGTGGTGTTCAAGGATGAGAACCCCGAGTGGATAAAAGTAGGCATCCCAATTACTATTCGACGGATGCATACTGTTGCATCTCCCCTACCTCAACGAAAGCCAAGAAAGAGGCCAACCCAGTAAGTGGTAGAAGGACAAAACCTAGAGGAGCAAGCCCCTCTAGACATGCACCAACTACAGGAAGCCATCGATGGCTTATCCAGACAATACTTGGAAAATCAAGGGGTACAGAAAGAGCTTCAACTACAGTTGATGGACCGTCAAGAAGAATCACTCTCTAGATGGATGAATCAACAGGGGGAGTAATCAAAAGCAATTAATGGAGCAGCAGCTAGAACAAGGGAAACAATGGGGTGAATCCTTCTACAGGTTGGAGCAATGGCAGGATCAACAACAAGAAGCCATCCAAAAGCTAATCAACATCCAAGCACATCAAGGTGCACACATACATGAAATGCATCGGAAACAATTGGAATAGGCAGAACTCTTTGACGAATACAGAGCGTTCGTAGAGGGAGTTTACATGAACGAGACTGGATAACATGTGAACACTCAAGCCAGGCTCGGGTACTTAGTTGGACAACTGCCTATATTGCATCCGGGAATCACAAGATATGAAGAGGTGAAAGATAACTTAGCGCGAGAAGAAAGAGAGAGGGTAGAAAAGAGTCATGAATTAGTAAGAAAGGCACTTGAGGAGTGGAAAAAAGCCAGACTGCCGTGGATACAAGGAAACACAAGTGGATACAAGGAGGATAAACAAGAGGGAGAGCATGGACACCCCCATGAGTAAAAGGTGGTGGAGTTCCCTCTTTGTCCCATCTTTTTCAAGTTTTAAATAAGGAAAATCATGTATGAAATAGAACATGTTTCCATGGTAGTTTAGGATTTTAAATCCTGCCTTTAAGTTTTCATTGCTTAGGTCCATGCTTGCTAGTCTAATGTCACTACTGCATTCTCACCTTGCTTACTTGTATGCTTGTCCTTTAAGTCAAATAAAAAGAGATGTTATGAAAGACCAGAGTGATGTTCAAATTGTGGAGTAAGTTCTTAAGCTTGTGGTGTAGTAATTACTTAGCTAAGTTGGTTCACCAACAAGGTAGAAAGGCAACTATCTGTCCTGAATCATATGCTTGAAACACACCCCATGAGACTTGCTAAATAACAAGATCCTAATAAGAAAAGGGGAAAGAAAAATGAAATTTGAGAAATAAAGAAAAAGAGTAAGAAATAAGGCTAGGCACCAAGGGTTGAATCTTAAGGCATGTGTCTGTGGTGCTCCTGTGCAAAGGATATACTTGGATGAATAAGCTCTCAGGGGTGCCTTATCACTTGGTAACTTGGGTTAACTAACCTGGGATTATCAGTTGAAAGTCCACTATCAAGAGTAACCCTTGCTACAGAGCACTTAGTAACCCAAAGAGGTGCTGGACACCAGGGTCTCAAGAATAAAAATAACAAACCATGTGCCTGTGGTGTGAATGTATGGGGGAAAGAGACTTGAGGGAGTAAGTCCTTAGGGGTGTCTTAACACCTAGCACCTTGAACCAACTGGTTCGGGAGTGCTGGCTGAAAGCTTATATTAAAGAGTCGCCCCCTTACAGAGTACCTAGTCTAAAGAACACAATCAAACCCTGAAAAGACAAAGGGATCAATGAACAAAAGTCTCATAGGGTGCAATCAAGTGAGTATTCCAGGGCATGGTAAAGGTCTGAAAGCCAATGAAGGAATGAACCTAAGTTGCTATGCATGAAACTCCATAAAACCAAGAACATGACTTCCACAATAATGACTCATTTCTCTCGTCATTTCATTCATCATTCTCCTGTTTCAGTACTTGCTTAGGGACAAGCAAGCTTTAACTTTGGTGTTGTGATGCCAGGGCATTTTGGCCAGTTTCACTAACCTTTTCTTTACTGTTTTAGGGTAGTTTCATACATTTTCTTAGTTAATAAGCAAGTTTTGGGTAGATAATCACTTACATCTTGATTCAAGCAAAAATTATGAATTTTATGTGATTTTATGAGAATTATGCATGAATTAAATGACAAATTGGATAATGCATGTCTCATAACATGGATTAGAGCTTTGATGCACTTTATTTGCTTGATTTCAAGACAAAGGAAGAGCCACATTAGCAGCCACGTTAATCTAATTAACGTGACCACTAACGTGGAATGGGAATAAACTTGCAACATTAATGAGAAAAGTGATTGCCAATAACGCCTTCAAAACCATCATGGCCCACGTTAATTGCGACGTTAACTACATCAACGTGGTAGTTAACGTGGAGAGAAAAGGAGCTCCAGCATTAGTGGTAAAAGTGAATACCACTAACGCTCCAAATTGGCAATTAGCCATCTTAAGAGTCACATTAACTCAGTTAACGTGAACTCTAACGTGGAAAGGAAGACAAAGCCAACGTTAGTGACACTCACCTTTGTCACTAACGTTGGACTAAGCCCAATTGGCCACGTTAAGAGTCACGGTAACTAAGTTAACGTGAACTCTAACATGGGAGGAGCAAGGAATCGCCAATGTTAGTGACCCTCACCTTTGTCACTAACGTTGGACCAAGCCACTATGAGCCACGTTAGTTGCCACGTTAATTGCATTAACGTGGAAGCTAACGTGGAGGAAAGAAATGATGAGCCAACGTTAGTGACACTCACCTTTGTCACTAACGTTGGAGATGGCAATCACCACCACGTTAGCGGCCACATTAAGACAACTAACGTGGGGCACTAACGTGAGAAGGGGCGTTTGGAGTGTTAGTGACAAAGGTAAGTGTCACTAACGCTCTCGAGGCTAAGGCATGCCCACGTTATGAGACACGTTAGTTATACTAACGTGGACTCTAACGTGAGAAAAGGGGGGGCTAAGAGCAACGTTATTGGCAAAGGTAAATGCCAATAACGCTTGCGATGGACCAAGAGGGAACGTTAGTGGACACGTTAGTGCCACTAACGTTGAGGTTAACGTGAACCATCTTGGGCTAGGAACGTTAGTGAAAAAGGTGATTGTCACTAACGTTCTTGAACCCACATTTTCACTTAACGTTAACGCCACTAACATCCGAGCTAAAGTCCATGCCTACTTCACACTTTCTCTGCAAGTAAAGCTGAGCCCACTGAAGATTCCAAACTACTTCAACTCAAGATCCAAAGGCCCATATCCAAGACTTGAAGAGCCAACTAGAAGATCAGAAGAGTAGTACATATAGGAGTAGTTTTGAACTAGAAAAGAGCTTTTGGATTGAGAGAACCACTCTCTGTATAATTTTACTTTCTCTGCAACTTCTAGTTTTACTTTCAGAATGTATTTTCCATCTTTGCTTTCCATTTCCAGAGCTATGAACAACTAAACCCCTTCCATTGGGTTAGGGAGCTCTGTTGTAATTTGATGGACCAATAATAGTTTTCATTATTCTTCTTCTTTCTTTTTTCTTGATTTTACTAGAAAGCTTTCAATCTTCATCTAATTGGGTAGTTGTCTTGGAAAAGAAGCTATTCATACTTGGATCTCTTCAAAACCTTGGAAGAGGAATGAAAAGATCATGCTAGAAATGCTTTCTCATGTTGGACCAAATTTGGGTTTGGATGGATATAGTGACATATAATCCTACCAATATTTTGATTTGGGAATACATGTGGTATAATCAGTGACCACACTTCATCTCTTCTCATGAGAAATTAGACCAAGGAATTGGCTATTGATCAAGATTTGAGAGATTGAATTACCAAGGAATTGGAATTCAATCACTTAAGATTGCCAAGGAGATCAATGAATGCATTGATTGAGGAAGAGATGAAAATGAATTTGATCCGGAGAATGCAACATCTCCTGAGCCCAATGAATTTCCCATTTCTGATCTTACCCATTCTCCTTATTTTCTGCCATTTACTTTTATGCTGAATTCCCCATTTCTCATTTAAGATTCTGCAATTTATTTTCTGTCATTTATATTCAGTTCTTTATTTCTAGCATTTAAAATTTCTGCTATTTTCTTTCCCGCCATTTAATTTTCTGCAACTCTCAAATCAACTTCTGGTTAGCTCAACTAGAACATTCCTCCGATTAAAGTTGCTTGACCAATCAATCCTTGTGGGATTCGACGTCACTCTATTGTGAGTTTTTACTTGACGACAATTCGGTATACTTTCCGAGGGAAATTTGTTGAGAGATAAGTTTTCGTGCATCAAATATTTTTCCTCTGAAGAGGATGAAGACATCACTGAAGAGCAAGTTGCTAAATATCTAGGAGCAATCATGAAGTTGAATGCCAAGTTATTTGGTATTGAAATTTGGGAGGATGAATCCCCCTTGTTTACTAGTGAACTAAATGCATTAATGAGGCAGACATTACCTTAGAAGAAACTGGATCCCGAAAAATTCTTCATACCTTGTACCATAGGCACCATGACCTTTGAGAAGGCTCTATGTGACCTGGGGTCAGGGAAAAACCTCATGCCACTCTCTGTAATGGAGAAACTGGGAATCTTTGAGGTACAAGCTGCAAGAATCTCACTAGAGATGGCAGACAAATAAATGAAACAGGCTTATGGAATAGTAGAGGACGTGCTAGTGAAGGTTGAAGGCCTTTACATCCCTGCTGATTTCATAATCCTAGACACTGTGAAGGATGAGGATGAATCCATCATCCTTGGCAGACCCTTCTTGGCCACAGCAAAAGCTGTGATTGATGTTGACAGAGGAGAGTTGGTCCTTCAGTTGAATGAGGACTACCTTGTATTCAAGACTCAAAGTTCTCCTTCTGTAACCATGGAGAGGAAGCATGAAAAGCTTCTCTTAATACAGAGTCAAACAAAACCCCTACATTCAAACTCTAAGTTTGGTGTTGGGAGGCCACAACCAAACTCTAACTTTGGTGTTGAGAGGTCCCAACCTTGCTCTGATTATCAGTAAGGCTCCATGAGAGCCTACTGTCAAGCTATTGACATTAAAGAAGCACTTGTTGGGAGGCAACCCAATGTTATTTAATTATATCTATTTATTTTCCATTGCTATTTTATGTTTTCTTTAGGTTGATGATCATGTGAAGTCATAAAAACAACTGTAAAATCAAAAACAGAATGAAAAACAGCATTAAAAATAGCTCACCCTGGATGAATAGCTTACTGGCGTTTAAACGCCAGTAAGAAGCATCAGACTGGCGTTTAACGCCAGAAAGAAGCATCAAGCTAGCGTTAAACGCCAGAAACAAGCTATAGTCTAGCGTTTAATGCCAGAACAGAGCATCTAATTGGCGTTTAACGCCAAGAATGGGAGAAAAGCTGGCGTTAAACGCCAGAAACAAGCAGCAACCTGGCGTTTAACGCCAGAAATGCACTCTAAGGGCGTTTTGCACGCCTAAATGGAGCAGGGATGTTAAGTCCTTGACCCCTCAAGATCTGTGGACCCTACAGGATCCCCACCTACCCCACCTCTTCTTCTCTCCTCTTCACACCCTTTCATAACACTCTTCCCCAAAAACCCCACCTGCCTTTAAATTCAAAATCTATTTCCCTCCCAAACCCGACCCTAATACACAAAACCTAAGCCTCCCCCACCCCTATATAAACCACTCAACACTACTTCATTTTCACACATTACAAACACTTATTCTCCCTCTTAGCCGAATACACACTTCCCATCCATCTCCTCTATTTTCTTCTTCTTCTACAACTATTTTCCTTTTTTTTTGCTCGAAGAAGAGCAAACATTTTAATTTTGGTGTGGTAAAAGTGTTGCTTTTTGTTTTTCCATAACCATTAATGGCACCTAAGGCCAAAGAAACCTCAAGAAAGAGGAAAAGGAAGGCAATTGCTTCCACCTCTAAGTCATGGGAGATGGAGAGATTCATCTCAACGGTCCATCAAGACCACTTCTATGAAGTTGTCGCCAAGAAAAAGGTGATCTCTGAGGTCCCTTTTAAGCTCAAAAAGGGCGAATATCCGGAGATCTGACAAGAGATTAGAAGAAGAGGATGGGAAGTACTCTTCAATCCTATTCAACAAGTCGGAATCTTAATGGTTCAAGAGTTCTATGCAAACGCATGGATCACTAGGAACTATGATCAAAGTATGAACCCGAATCCAAAGAATTGGCTTACAATGGTTCGGGGGAAATACTTTGATTTCAGTCCGGAAAATGTAAGGTTGGCGTTCAACTTGCCAATGATAGAAGAAAACGCACGCCCCTACACTAGAAGGGTCAACTTTGATCAAAGGTTGGACCTAGTCTTCATGGACATATGTGAGGAAGGAGCTCAATGGAAAATTGACTCAAGAGGCAAGCCGGTTCAATTGAAAAGGCATGACCTTAAACCTATGGTTGGAGTTCATCCAACACTCTATCATTCCTACTAGCAACCAATCCGAAGTAACTGTGGATCGAGCCATCATGATCCATAGTATCATGATTGGGGAGGAAGTGGAAGTTCATGAGATTATACCTCAAGAACTCTACAAGGTGGCTGACAAGTCCTCCACTTTGGCAAGGTTAGCCTTCCCTCACCTCATTTGTCACCGCTGCAATTCGGCTAGGGTTGTCATAGATGAAAACATCCACATTGAAGAGGACAAGCCCATCACTAAAAAGAGAATAGAGCAAACTAGAGAGCCCACTCATGGACCTCAACAAGAACATGAGGAAATTCCTCATCATGAAATCCCTGAGATGCCTCAAGGGATGCACTTTCCCCCATAAAACTATTGGGAGCAAATCAACACCTTCCTAGGAGAATTAAGTTCCAACATGGGACAATTAAGGGTGGAGCACCAAGAGCATTCCATCCTCCTCCATGAAATTAGAGAAAATCAAGGAGCCATGAGGAGGAGCAACAAAGGCAAAGAATAGACATTGAGGAGCTAAAGCACTCCATAAGATCTTCAAGAGGAAGAACTAGCCACCATCACTAAGGTGTCTATGCTCTATGTTTATTTATGTTTGTGTCTTTATTACATGATCATTAGTGTTTAAGTGTTTATGTCTTAAAGCTATGAATGTCCTATGAATCCATCACCCTTCTTAAATGAAAAATGTTTTTAATTACAAAAGAACAAGAAGTACATGATTTCGAATTCATCCTTGAAATTAGTTTAATTATTTTGATATAGTGACAATACTTTTTGTTTTCTAAATGAATGCTTGAACAGTGTATATATCTTTTGAATTTGTTGTTTATGAATGTTAAAATTGTTGGCTCTTAAAAGAATGATGAAAAAGAAGAAATGTTATTGATAATCTAAAAAATCATAAAATTGATTCTTGAAGCAAGAAAAAGCAGTGAATAACAAGGCTTGCGGAAAAAAAAATATGGCAAAAAAAAAGAGAAGAAAGAAAAAGAAAAAGCAAGCAGAAAAAGCCAAGAGCTCTTTAAACCAAAAGGCAAGGGTAAAATAAAAAGGATCCAAGGCTTTGAGTATTAATGGACAGGAGGGCCCAAAGGAATAAAATCCTGGCCTAAACGGCTAAACCAAGCTGTCCCTAACCATGTGTTTGTGGCGTGAAGGTGTCAAGCCAAAAGCTTGAGACTGAGCGGTTAAAGTCGTGATCTAAAGCAAAAAGAGTGTGCTTAAGAACCCTGGACACCTCTAATTGGGGACTCTAGCAAAGCTGAGTCACAATCTGAAAAGGTTCACCCAGTTATGTATCTGTGGCATTTATGTATCCGGTGGTAATATTGGAAAACAAAGTGCTTAGGGCCACGGCCAAGACTCATAAATTAGCTGTGTTCAAGAATCAATATACTGAACTAGGAGAATCAATAACACTATCTAAATTTTGAGTTCCTATAGATGCCAATCATTCTGAACTTCAAAGGATAGAGTGAGATGCCAAAACTGTTCAGAGGCAAAAAGCTACTAGTCCCGCTCATCTAATTGGAGCTAAGTTTCATTAATACTTTGGAATTTATAGTATATTCTCTTCTTTTTATCCTACTTGATTTTCAGTTACTTGGGGACAAGCAACAATTTAAGTTTGGTATTGTGATGAGCGGATAATTTATACGCTTTTTGGCACTATTTTTGCATAGTTTTTAGTATGTTTTAATTACTTTTTAGTATATTTTTATTAATTTTTATTCAAAAATCACATTTTTGGACTTTATTATGAGTTTATGTGTTTTTTTGTGATTTCAGGTATTTTCTGGCTGAAATTGACGGACCTGAGCAAAAATCTTATTCAGAGGCTGAAACAGGACTGCAGATGTTGTTGGATTCTGACCTCCCTGCACTCGAAATGAATTTTCTGGAGCTCCAGAAACCCAATTGGCACGCTGTCAATTGCGTTGGAAAGTAGACATCCAGGGCCTTCCAGCAATATATAATAGTTCATACTTTGCCTGAGTTTTGATGATGCAAACTGGCGTTCAAATGCCAATTTCCTGCCCTATTCTGGAGTTAAACGCCAGAAACAGGTTGCAAATTAGAGTTAAACGCCAGAAACAGGTTACAACCTGGCGTTTACTTCCAAAAATAGTCTCTACACATGAAAGCTCAATGCTCAGCCCAAGCACACACCAAGTGGGCCCGGAAGTGAATTTTCTACATCATTTACTTATTTATGTAACCCTAGCTACTAGTTTAGTATAAAAACTACTTTTAGTGATTTATTTAAAGACCTTTGATCATTTTCGAGACTATTTTTGTATCACTTTTGATCATTGATCATGTTTAGGGGGCTGGCCATTCGGCCATGCCTGGGCCACTTTCACTTATGTAATTTTCAACGGTGGAGTTTTTACACCCCAAAGATTAAGGTGTGGAGCTCTGCTGTTCTTCATGAATTAATGCAAAGTACTATTGTTTTTCTATTCAATTCAAGCCTATTTCTTCACTAAGATATTCATTCGCACACAAGAATGATGCGTATTTTTGGAAAACGAAAAAAAATAAATTCCAAACACACAAAACTAACCGGCAAGAGCACCGGGTCGTATCAAGTAATAAAACTCACGGGAGTGAGATCGATCCCACAGGGATTGAAGGATTGAGCAATTTTAGTTTAGTGGTTGATTTAGTCAAGCGAATCAAGAATTGATTTGAGTGGTTTGTATACGACAGAAGCTAAATTGCATGAAATTAAAAGGGAGAAGGGTAGATTGCAGAAAATTAAAGAGCAAAGAAAGTAAATAAGCTGAATCTTAAAGAACATAGAAAATTAAACAAGATCCAAAGGTGAGAGTAAAACAGAAGTTCTTCAATTCTCCACCTAAGATCCTAAGCAAGAAAAGTAAAGAGTGCTCAACAAGAACCAGGAAGAAGAGAGATCAATTCTCGTCCCCAATTCTCTAGAATTCTAAGAAAACAATTCAAAAATGTAAAGTAAGTTCCCTACTGTAAGTGTTACGAAAATTCTCAAAGGAAGCTCTCCAAAAACTTAAATCCTAATCTATTTATACACTTTATTCAAATGGTCTTCAAGCCTTGAATTGGGCCTTTGTTCTTGATGGAATTGGGTTGATAAAGGCCTTGGTTGATTGCTCTTGGAGTTGGAGAAAGATCCATTGTGAACCGGGTTGAAAAACATAAAAGCTTGAGTAAATTGAGTAAAAAAAGTTTGAGGCAAACTTTTACTCAAACTTTTTACACCAGATGGCTTCACTTTGCTGCTACCAAC
>NC_029790.2:59495954-59540473 GCF_000816755.2 Arachis ipaensis | reverse complement strand
CTTCAACCTTCTTCAAAACTCTTTTCACCTATCATCAATCAACCAAACACATCAAAGCTTTGCTTAAAATCATGAGTTTGTTATTCTTTTATAATATATGACAATTATAGCATAAAATCTCATGAAATTGCATTAATTCATACATGGTTGATTGAATCAAAGGAAACACGGAAATCTACCCAATTGGCTTGCTTATGGCTCAAGAAAGTGCATAAATCAATCGAAAACAAAAGAAAAAGGCTAGTGAAACTAGGCTAAGATGACTTGTCATCACAACACCAAACTTAAAGCTTGCTTGTCCCCAAGCAAGAAAAGAATTATTGATAAGAAAGAATGAAATGGAAGAGGATGTTCATGCTAGCAGAGTATTATTGGTAGTTCATGGGGTTTTCTGTGGATATGTAAACACTCACTTCTTATTTACTTTTAGGCCTAGAAAGCCCCCTTCAAGCATCAAGCAACACACTGCTATGACCTCTCATTATTCTTTTGTCCTTGACTATTATTTTTTTTTTCTCTAAAAGCTTTAGTTCAGTGTCATGTGTAACAAGTTCTCTTCTTTCTTTATACTTGACACATTATTCACTATAGACACTTGGCTCACATTCCTTCTTAAAACATTGATGCCCAGCACCTCTTTGGGTTACTAAATGCCTTGTAGTTAGGTTGCTCTTGATAGTGGACTTTCAGCTGATGACACTACAAGAAAAAAGGCCTATGGCCACGCTTTTTTTTGCCACGCTTTAAAAGCGTGGCCAAAAGTGGTCAATGGCCACGCTTTTGTGAGGGTGGCGATTGAATAGAGATTTGGCCACGTTTTTTCTTGCCACGCTTCGAAAACGTGGCGAAAAGGGTCAACGGCCACGCTTTTGAAAGGTAGCAGTTGATTGGAGATATGGCCACGCTTTTTTTTTTGCCACGCTTTAAAAGCGTGGCCAAAAGTGGTCAATGGCTACGCTTTTGTGAGGGTGGCGATTGAATAGAGATTTGGCTACGCTTTTTCTTGTCACGCTTCAAAAGCATGACCATAGAAAGAAACTGGGACGTTTTGAAAGCGTGGCGACAGAGTTTTATTACGGTAACGCTTATAAAGCGTGGCCATATCCTAGTATTCTTTTGACACGCTTTAAAAACGTGGCCAAAAGATTTTTTTATAAAAAACCCTAATAACCCAGGCCCCAACCCAATAACCCTCAAACTTGGCCAAAAGCTTCGATCGGGACTCTCTTACTCTCAACTCTTACCGTCACTCATCAATTTCAATCTCACTTCAACTCTCGTGAAACCCTCGCCTAACCCCTGACTCAAGCTCCGGATCAACCTCGCCGTTTCGTCCCTTCGGATTCCCATAAAAGAGTTGAGACGCTGAGTGGAGAGGATCTCTAGGAAGCAGATGCGGCAGAGGTTGAGCCAGTGGTCGCCGTACGGCGAAGTTATCACCACGGTGTTGTTGTAGGTTAGGTGCTTGGTCTTGGGGGAACGGAAACGGTTCGCGAGGACGATGTCGTTTTTGGTAAAACATTCTTCGGCTAAGGAGGCGGAGGAAATGACCATGGAGAGTTGGGAACCGAAGCGGAACGAGAAAATGGGACCGTATTTTTGTGATAAGGCGGGTGGTTTCAGGTGGTGGAGGTTACCGATTAGAGGAAGAGGCGGTGGAGATGGTGGTAAGTTTTTGAATCTCTTTGTGAATAGCTTGTAACAAGTGATGAAAACAACGAAGAGAAGAAGAAGAGAGTTATAATACGAAAGTTCCATCATTATGCTTTATCTGAATAAATTTGGAAGCTTAATGCGGAAGAAGCTTTCTGACATCACCAACTCCTCACACCACCTTCAAGAACAACAAAAACCACCAGAGGATACTACTTCTTCTAATTCTGCTGATAAGGATTGCATTCAACAACTTCTAAAGGTTTAATTTCTCTCATCATCCTTGTTTTCAATTTGTGTTATTATTTAAGTACTTGAATTTTTTTTATGCAGGAAAGAATGACTCTGCTGAAGCTCCTAGCTGAGAAAAAGTATCCTCTCATATAATCTATGGAAATATATAATTAGGAAGAATTTGCTTTTGTTTTCCTTGATTAAAATTGGAAACAGTAAAATAATTGAATGGACTAAAGCTGAGATGCAGATGTTAAGAGGCAATGTTCAAAAACTGCAACTACAGAATTGGAATCTTGCTCAATCAAACACACACATGCTAGCGGTACATTTTACATCTTATACATTCATATTAATATCATATTAATATCTGATATCTCAATTTTATAGTTGGCCTGCTGACTGTTGCTTTCCTTTGCGGCATTATAAAATCTGAACAGAAGCTTGAAGTTAAGATTGTGGTCTGGTTTTCAATATTTCAGGCTGAAGCCTCTGGTAAGTTCCAAATGGCCATAGAAAAAATGGTAGAAGGACGATTACGCAAGTACTTTGAGGAAGTTGTGCTGATGGAGCAAAAGTTTATTGTGAATGATACAATGAATGCTAAGGTATGTGAGGTTTCTCTATGTTTAATCAGGTTGTTAAGAAAGTTGAGGCTATGGTCACTTTATGATTTTGATTGGTGAAAGAAACAAAATCTACCCATACATCTGTTTGGTCTGAATCTAGTATCCTCTTTTCTGAAAAACTAAAAATAAAAGAGAATTTCACCATCTTCTTTTACATTTTAACAATAAAGTGGGATAAATGCCATTATATGTTGGCAATTACCATTTACAGTTCAACTATAATTGTGTCTATGACTCTAGTAGCAAAATAGGAGAACTTTGGTTACTTACTTCATTATTACACACTTGCCGTTGTAAAAGAAACTATGGCTTGGTCAACTACAATGTAAAATAATAAGGGAAAAATGATGGTGGACTTTATGCATAAAAGTTTCGTTCTCTTTCTTTGAATTTTCATAGGTTACTTGTTCCTATCAACATCATTCAAGTCCTAAATCTTTTCATGGAGGATGGATGAAATAAAATCTAGTATTTTTAATCTAGATCCAATTATACCAACTGATCCAACATGACCATAATTTCAGCTATCTAATAAAAGGAGCAAAGACTATTTTTTAGCCATGGTGTTTTCTATTTTCAATATTTTACATATTTTGTGTCTTTTAAGAATGGAGAAGGATCCATCTATGGAGTGTATGTTTATTTGATCATTCATTAGCTAATAATTTTTGCACACTGCAGACGGCGGTGTTGGATAATCTATCCAAGGAGGTGGGTTCACTTGTGAGGGTTGTGAGCGCGGTGGTACTTCCAATCTGCTAAAGTAAAAAATTAGTTTGATAGGCATTGTACAGTATTTATAGTGGATACCTTTGTTGGTAATTCAAACTGCTTTTGTCTTGATGATTGTTTTGGTAACAGATTTTGTACTTCTTTGGCAGATTGGAAATTGTTTCTAATTGTAATCTGCACACAACAAACAAGGATTCAGTAATTGAGGAACCTGTTTCTAGCATGGGAGTTTGTCTGAGTGCCCGAGTTAAAGTTGAGAGCCCCTACAACACTAGTATTCCTTCCTTAATTCTCTTCTTCTTGGCTATGACCCTTTTAAGTGGAAATGCCTTTTTTACAATAATTGAGTTTGGATATTTGTGCTTGCATGTATATCATTCAAATTTGTCCCTTTCTTCTCTCTCAATGCTTTTGAAGGAACCAAGGCAGAATTTTGATTAGCTAAAAAAGATGGATTTAGGCATTCTTTTCTTCCTCTTTCACTTGTTTAATATATTTGATTTGTTAATTGAATTTACTCTCTCTTAAACTGGTTATGTCTTCTAATTTCTCAATTTAGTATACAAAATGTCTCTTTACACTATTTTGATGCTTATGAATCTTGACAATAATTGAAGATTCAGAACCAAGAGGTCCAATTTGATCTATGACATTGTAATTAGATATGAAGATCTAGTGTGATTGCTCAGAGAACCTTACATTGGATTAAGACATGATATTGGTGAAGGTTTAACTGTAATTGATATAGTAGTTCCATTTGGCAGGGGGTGAACTCAAGTCTTACTTATTATATTATATTGGTGAAGGTTTAATTGTAATTGCTCACTGATTCTTGCTTGATTCACTTATATATTATATTGGCTCACTTATTATATTGAGTTTTTCTTGAAATGTTAACACACACTTATATATTATCTCTCATAGTTTGCTTGATTTTTGCAGCCTCAGTTCATTTAATGTTTGTTTCTGAAAGACTTAGCACTAAGATTGAGAGAATAATGAAAAGAGAGGAGAAAATGAATTATGCAGAATATAGAAATTATGATATTGAATATGTGATTTGTGTACTTGATTACATTATACAATCATGTTATCCACTTTATACACATGTATAAGAGATTGAGTTGGTCTAAGAGTATAACAGAACAACTAGCTAACTAAGCACAAAGGGAAATTAGTTAAAACAGATATTCTTGAAGGCTTTCTTGATTGCTCTGTCACTTGGTCCTTATGCTTCTTTGATGCATTGCTCTTATATCTATCAATATCATATACACACTAAAAATTAATTAGTAAATTAGATTGTGTATATTTGTGTATAATAAATGTATTATTGAATTCATTTTCAATATATATTTTTGCATTTTAATATATATTTGATATAAATAATTTATTTGATAGCATGCCAAAACATTTACACTAGAAATAGGAGTTAATGTTAATGGAACAAACTATATATATTATGATTGAGTTGATTCCATAGTTTTCTTAGATTATATTATTTTATTTCTAGAACATACTTCATGATTGGGATGACGAAGAATGCTTGAAGATATTAAAGAATTGCTGCAAGGCTATACACCGAATGATGGGAAGGTGATTGTGGTAGACAAAGTTCTTCCTGCAGTGCCAGAGCAGACAGATTTTGCTAAGATGGCTTTCAGATCTGATGTTTTCATGATGTTTCAAACGCCAAAAGGGAAGGAACGAACCTACCAAGATTTGTAAATCCCACCTTAGTAAATCTGTATAATGATTATCAAATTTGGTAAGCTAATTGAAGTATTAGATAGCATTGTATTTTTTGCTCAAATTGAAAAGCTTATTGAGAAATTAGAATTTTGAACTCGAGATTTATTTTTTATTTGAGTATTAATGTATAAAACAATTATAGCAAAAATTATATGTTGGTAATTACTATTTGATTTGTCTTGTAATAAAAATTGCATACTGGTTTGGTAATAAAAAAGGACTGAAATTTATATTGTGTAGTGATGAAGGTAAAGTCAAAAAAAGATTTTTTTTTTTAATTTGATAAGGCTATCGTCACGCTTTTAAAGCGTGGCCGTATCCCTCCCTATCGCCACGCTTTTAAAGCGTGGCTGTATCTCTCCCTATCGCCACGCTTTAAAAGCGTGGCGGTATCCCCACCTACAGCCACGCTTTAAAAGCGTGGCGGTATCCCCACCTACAGCCACGCTTTAAAGCGTGGCCGTATCTCCCACCTACAACCACGCTTTTAAAAGTGGCAATTTGTAAAAAAACGTGGCAAAAAAAAGCGTGGCGAGAGGCTGAAAAAAGCGTGGCGATAGAGCAACCGCCACCCTTTCATAGGTCACCCTTCAAAAAGCGTGGCGGTAGCTCAAAAAGCGTGGCGAAAAGCTATCGCCACGCTTTTTTTAGCTTTTCGCCACGCTTTAAAAGCGTGGCAATAGAGCTGTTTTCCTGTAGTGTGATCCTGGGTTAGTTAACCCAAGTCACCAAGTGTTGATGCACTCCAAAGAACTTAATAATCCAAGCAGATCCCAGTACAAAGACACCACATGCATATATTCTAAGGTTCAAGCTATTGGTGTCTAGCTTTGTTTCTTTTTTTTTCTTTTATTTTATTGCCCATTTTTGGCTTTTTTTTTCTCTGTTTGTTTTACTTTTTAACCAAGGACTTTTATTTGATTGAGATTCATAGACAGTAGGCCATTTTCTACTTAGAAGGAGACATCCTAGTTCTCTTATTCACTAAAAGTGAGCTATCATACAATCACACATACATACCACCACTTACTTTTATTGTACTTCTATCTAACAGAGAACTATCTCACTTCACATTCAAACATTTCTTTTATTGAATTGAAACTGCAGGGGACAAAACATGCTTTTAGTTAAGTGAAGGTAAACACACAAGCACACACTTAGACTAGCTTACTTATTTTAAGAGAGTGATTCTACTTGTACTAGATGAACACTTTAGCAAGACATAAATCATAGCATATCTCAACAGCTGAAGTTAAGTACAGATACAACCTATTGGTTTGCAGTTCTTGTGTCCTTCTTTCTGTTGGTCCCCTGTTTGAGTCATGGTGCATAATGTCTTCAATTTGTGGTTAGTTCCCTGCATAATTCTCAAAAGTTGCTTGTTTCTTAAGCCCTTAGGTGACTGGTTAGTATGCATGAATTGAGTGCGGCTTTTGGATTTAATTTGGTGTGGGAACACCAAACTTAGTTCCTTGCCACTTCCTCTGATGCAACAGGTTAACTATATGTAAAATCTTATGTTCTTGCTAAAGGTTATGAAGTTAACACTAGAGAGCAATTAAGTAACTGAATAATCTGTTTGACTGCTTGGAGCTAGTATTGTGCATGAAGTGAGAACGTGTTTTTAAATGATGTTTTGGTGGAACACCAAACTTATGATCCTTCATTCTCCTTTAAATTGTTTTGGTGTGTGACGCCAAACTTAGCTCCTTGAAATGCATACCAATTATTCAACATTTTTATTGAAAAGGCTATGAAAAGAAAAACTACCTCTGGTTGGGTTGCCTCCCAACAAGCGCTCTTTTAATGTCACTAGCTTGACATCCTTCAATTCTTCTCAAGATGGCTGTAGGCTCTGAACCTCTTTTTCCTTATCCCATTGTCCTCCCAAGTATAGTTTTGCTCTGTGACCATTTGCTGTGAATTGACTCTTTGTTGCTTCATCTAGCAATTCAATACTCCCATAAGGAAAGACCTTTGTCACCAAGTATGGGCCAGTCCACATAGACTTAAGTTTGCCAGGAAAGATCTTAAGCCTTGAGTTATACAGGAGCACTTGCTGTCCTGGCTTGAACTCCTTCTTTGTGATCTTCTTATCATGCCACCTCTTAGCTCTTTCCTTGTATATCTTAGCACTCTCGTAGGCTTCTAGTCTGAATTCATCTAACTCATTTAGTTGTAACAACCTTTACTCTCCTGCAGCTTGGGAATCAAGGTTGAGGAGTTTAGTAGCCCAAAAAGCTCTGTGTTCAAGCTCTACAGGGAGGTGGCAGGATTTGCCATACAATAGCTGAAAGGGTGACTTGCCAATAGGAGTTTTGAAAGCTATCCTATATGCCCATAATGTATCTTCTAGCTTCCTAGCCCAATCTTTTCTTGTGCTTCCCACTGTTTTCGCTAGGATTTTCTTTAATTCCCTATTTGCTAGTTCAGCCTGGCCATTAGTTTGAGGGTGGTAAGGTGTGGCTACTTTATGGATTACTCCATATTTGTGGAGGAGTTTCTCCATCTGTTTGTTACAAAAGTGACCACCACCATCACTGACAAGACCCTTGGGTACTCCATATCTTGTGAAAATGTGCTTTTTAAGGAATTGGAGGATAATCTGTGCATGACAGGTGGTTGTGGCTATGGCTTACACCCACTTTGATACATACTCTACTGCCACCAGGATATATCTGAAAGAGTAGGAAGGAGGAAAAGGTCCCATGAAATCAATGCCCCATAAGTCAAACAGCTCCACTTCCAGGATGAAATTTTGAGGCATCTCATTTCTTTTTGTCAATCCTCCAGTTCTTTGACATTCATTGCATTGGTGAACAAACTCTCTGGCATCCTTGAAGATAGTTGGCCAATAGAACCCACTCGGTAATACCTTTGCAGCTGTTCTCTCTGGTCCAAAATGTCCACCATATGCTGAGCCATGGCAATGCCATAGTATGTCCTTCATTTTACTTTCAGGGACACACCTCCTAATCATTCCATCAGAGCATCTCTTGAATAAAAAAGGTTCATCCCACAAGAACTTCCTTGCTTCATTGAGTAATTTCTTCATTTGTTGCTTGGAAAATTCTTGAGCAGGTATAGGGAGTTTTTCAATAACTTCTATTTTAGCTTTATCAACTTCTATACCTCTACATGACACTTTATGCCTAAGAACTATTCCTTCCGGAACCATGAAATGGCATTTTTTCCAATTCAACACCAAATTAGTTTCTTGGCATCTTTTCAAAACAAGAGTTAAGTTATGCAAGGAAGTGTTAAAGGAATTGCCAAAAACAGAAAAATCTTCCATGAAGACTTCTAAGAATTTTTCCACCATATCAGAAAAGATAGAAAGCATACACCTTTGAAAAGTGGCTGGGGCGTTGCACAGCCCAAAGGGCATCCTTCTATAGGCAAAAACTCCAAATGGGCATGTGAAGGATGTCTTCTCTTGATCCTTGGGGTCCATCACTATTTGATTGTAACCAGAATACCCATCCAGGAAGCAATAATAAGCATGGCCTGCTAGTCTTTCCAACATTTGGTCGATGAACGGCAAAGGAAAATGATCTTTTCTTGTTGCATCATTCAATCTCCTGTAGTCTATGCACATTCTCCACCCAGTCACTGTCCTAGTGGGGATCAACTCATTCTTTTCATTGGTGATGACTGTCATTCCTCCCTTTTTTGGCACAACTTGAACCGGACTCACCCAAGAGCTGTCTGAGATTGGGAAAATTATCCCTGCATTCCATAGCTTCATCACTTCTTTTTGAATCACCTCTTTCATGGTTGGGTTGAGTCTTCTTTGAGGTTGCACCACCGGTTTTGATTCTTCCTCCAATAAAATTTTATGCATGCAAATAGCAGGGCTGATGCCTTTGATGTCCTCAATTGTCCACCCCAAGGCTATTTTGTGAGTTTTTAATACTTCAATCAACCTTGCTTCCTCATCCATGTTCAAGGAGGAATTTATAATCACTGGTAATGCGTCTGCTTCCCCAAGAAACACGTATTTGAGGTGAGGAGGGAGAGGTTTCAACTCCTGTTTTGGTTTATCCTCTTTCTTGTCTTCAATGAGTATTTCTATCACTTCCTCTCCTTGTTCTTTCTGATGCTCCAGATAGTCGTCTTCAAACATTTCTTCTACCAGCCCTTCTATCATATCCACATTCATGTAGTTCTCTTGCTCTGAGGGGTGTTGCATTGATTTGAAGACATTGATTACCATTTGTTCATTATGCACCCTGAAGGTCATTTCTCCCTTCTCCACATCAATAGTGGTTCTTGCTGTGGCTAGAAATGGTCTCCCCAAAATGATTGAGCTGCTTCTTTCCTCTTCTGTGTCTAAGATTACGAAGTCTGCGGGGAAGATAAACTTTCCGACCTTCACTAGTAAATTCTCCACAATACCATTGGGTGTCTTGATTGGTCTATCGGCCATGACTAGTGACATCCTGGTGGGTTTAATTTCTTCTATGGCAAGCTTTCTCATCAATGATAGAGGCATCAAGTTGATGCTGGCACCTAGATCACACAGGGCGTTTTCCAATGTTATCTTGCCTATGGTGCATGAGACTACAAAACTCCCTGGATCTTGCCTATGGGATACCCATCTGGATCACAGCGCTACATTCTTCAGTGAGCATGATAGTTTCCTTTTCTTGCCAACTTCTTTTCTTGTTGATTAGCTCCTTCATGAACTTGGCATACAGAGGCATTTGCTCAAGTGCTTCAGCCAAGGGAATATTGATCTCCAGCTTTTTGAAAGTCTCAAGGAACTTGTGAAATTGTTGGTCCTTTGCCTCCTTGTTGAATCTCTGGGGATATGGCAGTGGAGGTACAAAGGTCTTCTCTGCTTGTTGCTTTTGATATTTGGTTGGCTCTTCAATTGCTTCATTCCCTTTTTTTGGAATTTTTTATTGTTCCTCCTTTTCTTGAGTTTGTTTTGAAGCTTGCTTGCTTGCCATTGCATCATCATCATTGGCTTCCTCTGTGTGTGTTGGCTGTTCCTCTTCTATTGGTCTTTTGCTGCTCTCTACTTGCTTCTTTGTAGTGTCATTGTTGCTCATCAATGTTCTCCCACTCCTTAATTGTATTGCCTTGCATTCTTCCTTAGGATTTGGGATTGTGTCACTCGGCAGTGAGCTTGAAGGTTTCTCAACAGAAATCTATTTGGAGATTTGCCCAATTTGCCTCTCTAGGTTCTTCATGGAGGCTTCATGGTTCTTGGTTGTCATTTCTTGTTGTTTCCACATTTTGTCTATCAAGGTTTCCAAGTTAGTGAGTCTTTGAGATTCAGGTGATGCTTGTGGTGGGTTGTGAGATGTGGATGGTGGATGGTGGGTATTTTGGTTAGTGGGTTGGTTATTAGATTGGTAATGGTTGGGGTTGGGGTAGTTGTTTTGAGACTTTCTGTAGGGGTTTTGGTTAGTTTGCTGCTGGTTGTGGTTTTGGTTGTTTCTTGAAGTGTTTTGGTTTGAGTTCCTCTGCCATGGTTGTTGGTTCTGGTTGTGATTATCTCCCCATCTGAGGTTTAGGTGGTTTTTCCAGGATGGATTGTATGTGTCACCATACACTTCATTCTGTCCAGAATTTTGGTTGTGCATGTATTGGACTTGTTCTTGCTGGATTAGATGGATCTCCTTCCATCTCGTGATATTCTTCCTCAGATTCTTCTTCTCCAACAATATTTTTCCCTCTTTCAGCTCTTCTTAACCTTCTAAGAGTTCTCTGGTCAGTTTCAGATAAAACAGGAATGGATCTCCCTGTACCTGACATACAAACACAACCAAAGAAACACCACCAGTAACTCTTCAATCTGTTGCCAGAATGAAGTTTAGTTAGCTTAAGCAAAAATTCAAACAGTTAGTGTGTTAGTCAAAAATTTGAGAAACAGAAAATACAAAGTGCTTGATCTAGAATCTCCACTTCACGTAATCATTGTCAATCTATTTCAATCCCCGGCAACGGCGACAAAAACTTGATGCGTATTTTCGGAAAACGAAAAAAACGAATTCCAAACACACAAAACTAACCAGCAAGTGCACCGGGTCGTATCAAGTAATAAAACTCACGAGAGTGAGGTCGATCCCACAGGGATTGAAGGATTGAGCAATTTTAGTTTAGTGGTTGATTTAGTTAAGCGAATCAAGAATTGATTTGAGTGGTTTGTATACGACAGAAGCTAAATTGCATGAAATTAAAAGGGAGAAGGGTAGCTTGCAGAAAATTAAAGAGCAAAGAAAGTAAATAAGCTGAATCTTAAAGAACAAGTAATGTAAATTGCAGAAACTTAGATTGCAAGAAATGTAAATTGCAGAATCTTAAAGTACAAGAAATGTAAATGGCTTAAATAGTAAAGGGAATTGGGAAGTGAATTTGCAGAAATTAAACAAGGAACAATAAATTGCAACAAACAGGATTGTAGAAGATGGATTCAATTGAACCGGATCTTGACAAAAATGGAAATCAGCTTGGTGTAGCAACGAAACAGGGAAATTGAAATTTAAAGCTGCAGATCTCAGGACCCAAGAGACTAGATAACCAAGTCTAGATCTCACTGCCTTCCTAGATCCAGCAAGAACAATTGCAAGGGAAATGTAAATAGCAGAGAGAATAGAAGAAGAAGCAATTAACTGAAAAGGAAATTCAATTATGCAGAAAATTAAACAAGATCCAAAGGTGAGATTGAAACAGAAGTTCTTCAATTCTCCACCTAAGATCCCAAGCAAGAAAAGTAAAGAGTGCTCAACAAGAACCAGGAAGAAGAGAGATCAATTCTCCTCCCCAATTCTCTAGAATTCTAAGAAAACAATTCAAAAATGTAAAGTATGTTCCCTACTGTAAGTGTTACGAAAATTCTCAAAGGAAGCTCTCCAAAAACTTAAATCCTAATCTATTTATACACTTTCTTCAACTGGTCTTCAAGCCTTGAATTGGGCCTTTGTTCTTGATGGAATTGGGTTGATAAAGGCCTTGGTTGATTGCTCTTGGAGTTGGAGAAAGATCCATTGTGAACCGGGTTGAAAAACATAAAAGCTTGAGTAAAAGTTTGAGGCAAACGTTGGCTCAAGCTTTTCTCCCAAAAGTTTGAGCTAAAGTTTGAGGCCAAAGTTTTGCTCAAGCTTTTTGTTCTCTCTTGCTCCTAGCCATTCCTTCTTTCTTCAACCTTCTTCAAAACTCTTTTCACCTATCATCAATCAACCAAACACATCAAAGCTTTGCTTAAAATCATGAGTTTGTTATTCTTTTATAATATATGACAATTATAGCATAAAATCTCATGAAATTGCATTAATTCATACATGGTTGATTGAATCAAAGGAAACACGGAAATCTACCCAATTGGCTTGCTTATGGCTCAAGAAAGTGCATAAATCAATCGAAAACAAAAGAAAAAGGCTAGTGAAACTAGGCTAAGATGACTTGTCATCAAAGAACATGATGAATGTGATGATTATGTGACGCTAATCACCATTCTCACCTATGAACGCGTGCCTGACAAACCACTTCCGTTCTACATGCAAACAAGCTTGAATGTGTATCTCTTGGGTTTCTAATCTAAGATTAAAACCTTCATGGTATAGGCTAGAATTTTTGGCAGCCATTCCTGAGATCCGGAAAGTCTAAACCTTGTCTGTGGTATTCCGAGTAGGATCTGGGAAGGGATGACTGTGATGAGCTTCAAACTCGCAAGTGTTGGGCGTAGTGACAGACGCAAAAAGATCAATGGATCCTATTCCAACATGATCGAGAACTGACAGATGATTAGCCGTGCGGTGACAGCGCATTGACAACGGTGATGCCCAACATACAGCTTGCCTTGGAAAGGAGTATGAATGATTGAATGAAGACAGTGGGAAAGCAGAGATTCAGAAGGAGCAAAGCATCTCCATATGCTTATCTGAAATTCTCACCAATGAATTACATAATTATTTCTATCTTTATCATATTTTATTTATGACTTTAATTATCAAAACCTCATAACCATTTGAATCTGCCTGACTGAGATTTACAAGATGACCATAGCTTGCTTCAAGCCGACAATCTCCGTGGGATCGACCCTTACTCACGTAAGGTTTATTACTTGGACGACCCAGTGCACTTGCTAGATAGTTGTGCGAAGTTATGAAGAAGAATTGAGATTATGATAGTGCGTACCAAGTTTTTGGCGCCATTGAGATCACAATTTCGTGCACCAAGAACAAAGAGTCGTCCTTCGCTCTTTGATGGTAGAAGGATCAAGTAGTTCTTAAGTATTCGTTGGAGAGTCTAAATGATGTAAAGAGGGTCTTTGTAGGTGTCTTAGAGGAGCATTGGGGGGAGCTTTCCCATTTGGACACGAAGAGGTTTTTAGGAGATCCTGCTCTCTTTCGTTCTGAGCTAGGTAGCGCCCGACTTCTTTATAAGGCGATCTTCTCTTGTTACTTTATTTGCTCATTGCATAACTTTTTCTGTGGTTCCTTTCTTCTTTTCCAGAGATGGTGGCCAATTCTGATTCGATGAAGTTTCTCAGGAAGACCAAGAAAATAGTAGCCGCCCAAAATATTCAGAACAAGGCGTCGGGGGAGGGTTCTGCCCAAGTCCCTCCGAAGAAGCCGGTCCAACCCTCAGGGTCTGAGGAAGGTTACCCCGACCCCTCGAGTTCGAACGATTCCTACTGAGCCTCCCTTGACAAGTTCTGGTGCTACCTCCTCCCCTTCTTCATCTGGTCCTCCCCTTAAGAAGCCGAGGACTACCGGGACTTATGATTTAGATGCTAAAGACTTTGATGGTATTGCATTCGCTTCAGAATTTATTGCTCACTATGGCAAGGTTTCTACTGATGACGTGTCAGTCATTCACCAACTCGACTTCATATCGAACAATAGTTTCTGGATGGCTAATCTCAGTGCCATTTTGTCTTGGGTTGATAAAGAGTCTCCCATTCATGCTACTAAGGCTTTTCTTGAAGATGCCAAGGCTGAATATGAGAGGGTGGAGGGCTTGAAGCGTGAGTGGGAGGCAAAGAGTGTGGGATTAGAGCTTGTGGTGGAGAAGGAGAAGGCTAGGGCCACTGCTGCTGAGGCGGACGCTAACTTGGCTGAAGAGATGGCCAAAAAAAGCCTAACGGGAGCTATACTCAGACTACGGCGAGCCGTTGGTGACCAAGGAGAGGCTTCAGTCTGCTCAGGATGACTATGCCGAGCTCCAAGGTCATGTGGTGAATGGCATGACTACGCTGTATGAAAATTTGAAGGCCCAGGTCCGAGTTCTAGCTCCCGATGTCCACCTCTCTTTATTCAGCATGGAAAATGTTGTGGAGGATGGGAAAATTGTGGCTGCCCCTGACGATGACGAGGTCCCTCCTTCTGTGCCGACGGCCAAAGCTTCTGCAGCTCCTTCTACTAAGACCTCCCAGCCCGAGGCAAAGCCTGAACTGGAGATTTTGAATGGGCCTGATGGAGTGGTTGGAGCCACCCCAATCTTGGTTATCCCTCATTCTCCCAAAGATGCGGCTACTGGGGCGAATTTGGATCCTCTATAACTCTCTTTTTCATATCTCTTTTAATAAGTATTTGGTGTGGTCCGGCCTGTGGACCTTTTGAACTTCTGGTTTTGTAACCTTTTTTCTTGACACTTTCTAGTTTCTTCTTAGCAACTTTTAGTTTTAATTAAAATACTTTTTGCTCTTGGGTTGCCATCGGCTAGCCCTCGAGCCCTTAATATTTTAATTTTTGCGTCTGTGTATTCTGGTGATGAGTGCTTGGTTTTGACGGAGTACCTTTATTTTTAGGTTGTTTCCTTGGCCTTTGTATGGCCTTAGGTTTGGTGACCGGGACTTCTATGCGGGTTCTTATGCCCTTAGGTTTTGGATGTTTGGCGCTTTTCCCAATGCTGACATCCATTGAGGTAGTGTTCGCTTTGTGAACTTTTGCCTTCACTTTTTAGACTATGCCTTGTTTTGGTTGTGCGGTCGACCTTCTGTTTTGGTGACATCACCTACTGTCCGGGCTTTATAGTCGGTTTCTAATAACTTTTTAGGTGGTGTTCTCATATTGAACCCTTTTTTTTTAGTTTATTTGGACGACTTTCTAGCTCCGTCTTGGGGTCGTGCTTTCACTTTTTGAGTAATGTCCATTTTTCAGGGTTTCTACTTTTTGGTTTAGCACTTCGGGCCTAGGTTTTTTAACCTTTTTTGGCCTTTGCGTGGTGCTTGCACTACAAGAAACCACATCTATTACCACGCTTTTAAAGCGTGGCGAAAAGCTGAAAAAAGCGTGGCGATAGCTTTTTACCACGCTTTTTGAGCTACCTCCACGCTTTTGAAGGGTGACCTATGAAAGGGTGGCGGTTGCTCTATCGCCACGCTTTTTTCAGTCTATTGCCACGCTTTTTTTTGCCACGTTTTTTTACAAATTGGCACTTTTAAAAGCGTGGCTGTAGGTGGGAGATATGGCCACACTTTTAAGGCGTGGCGATAGGTAGAGATATGGCCACGCTGTTAAAGCGTGGCAATAGGAGAGATACGGCCACGCTTTTAAAGTGTGGCAGTAGACGAGATACGGCCACGCTTTTAAAGCGTGGTAGTAGACGAGATACGGCCACGCTTTTAAAGTGTGGCCATAGTAAGATATACAACCACGCTTTAAAAGCGTGGCGAAAGCCTTGTTAAATTAAAAAAAATTCTTTTCCTTGCTTGATCTTCGTTGCTACACAATATAAATTTTCAATCCTTTTTTATTACGAAACCTACAAATATAGTATGCAATTTTTATTACAAGACATCAAACAATTATTAGTGACATATATAATTTACTGTAATTGTTTTATACATTAAAAAACTAATATTCAAATACAAAATAAATCTCGAGTTCAAATTCCAAAACTAAAAACCGAAGAAAAATTCAGAAACAATACAAGTTAGAACTGCTCATAATATATCAAATTACACTAATAGAGATGCTCATCAACCTAAATACTTAGTAAAAGATCAGAATCAACCTAAAACTGCTCCACTTTGTGCATTAAGCGTTCAAGTTATCCATTCCAATAATAGCCTGCAGCAAAATATCAAGAACAATAAAGCAACAAAAACTAAACTATGCTCACTGATTGGTAAATGCAAATCTAAAAGTACAATAACACGAAACTAAACTATGTTCAAAATACCAAACTAAAAGCAACAGACCTTCTGCAAATTTGATTTAACAAATGTTTCCCCAGAGTTTTGTTCACTGATTTTGGAGGGAGATTAAGTTTCCAAACATCTTTAGGAGTCACCTTAAAACAGTAAACAAGAAGTGCTCAAAAGTCAAAACTGTTACCCCCAAAAAAAAATCAATGAACCCTAATGAATAAAAATAAATACAACAGGGGATAAAAAAATACTAAGTTGCTCGTGGTAGGAGTTAGAAATATGAAGAGTTAAGATTTACTAAGGTACAATAACATAAATTACAGGCCATCATAATAGATGGATGTAGTGATGCAAAATCTATTGTAGCAATTGGCTTTTCATAGAACCCAGCTCTTGCCTCCAATACCTTCAAGTTGCAGAAGTTAAAAGAATCATGATCTTGTGCTTGACAACACTAAGTTGGATAAATAAACATCCAAACGGAAAATAAGGAAAAGGCTGCCAAGAATATATACACTTAAAATCATGCTTTCATTTTTTTTCTTTTACTCTTTGTTTTTGTTATTTAAAGAGGGATAAGACAAGTGAAAAGTATTTTAAGAACTCCGATTTAATACAAGCAGAGGACTTCATATAAATTCTACTAAACATTTTTTAAACTGTAAAAAATATTCTACCACATCTTTTCTGAGCGTAACAAATATGGTTACAAACAAAGAAAGTGTCCAAAAAATAAAAACTGAAAACAATCTTTACAGAATGCAGCTACTAGAAGAGACTCGGTGATAAGATTATTGAGCTATAAACAGCTTTCAAATCCATAAACATGTCAGCATTCAGCAACTCTGATGTTAGGTGGCACTGTGGCAGCAATGTCCTACTTTGCTACAACATTTATGTTTAGCATGTATCTATAAATCTATTTCATTCAACGCAGTCTTGGAAAACCCTTTGGGCATAGAAATCGTCAAATAATTTTG
Source organism: Arachis ipaensis (assembly GCF_000816755.2). Taxonomy (NCBI): domain Eukaryota; kingdom Viridiplantae; phylum Streptophyta; class Magnoliopsida; order Fabales; family Fabaceae; genus Arachis; species Arachis ipaensis. The sequence continues at coordinate 59,523,386 of NC_029790.2, read as the reverse complement.
CTGGTAGGAAGCTTATTCAGTGTCTTAATTTCACATTGTATTAGGAGACATGATAAAAAGAAAACATGAAGTTATGTATATTTAAGGAAGATAGAGCCTGATATAATCATCAATTAAATAATTAAAATGAACTTATAGTGGCACCTTCATATGTTCCTTGTTCTGAACCAGCCTGTTTTACATTAGGAAGAACCAGGTTCTTCTGCTTTGCCTTCCTAAGGAGTTGAGAAAGTACCTGTAAGGAAAGGAGGGAAAAAAAGTTTAATTCCTTTGTCAAATTCATGTGCCAAATAGATAAAGTACAACTTTAGGTTATTAATGAATCTATTAGCATAGATTCTCAAGCCAACTTCAGGTTTAGAGAAGTTATTAATGAATCTATTAGCATAGATAAAGTACACTAAACTAAATTGTCAAATTGTGTGATCATGTTTAATAACTTAGGTATTAAAAGTTTAGCAGAAATGTACTGATACGTGTTAAATGCCCTCCTGAACACGTATCATATACTGTAAGTGGTTACAAACTCCCCTCATGCATAGTATAAATATAAATGTAAATAAACAAAACAAATAAAAAATAAATATATGAATCAGCTGCCTGTCTTCATCCATAACTCCTCAAAGGTAAGGGGCACCAGCTAAAATGCAGACCAAATGGTAGTTTCACAGAGCATACTACGAGAGAAACAAATCAAAATATGAACCTTTAAACAATACACAGCAAGGCGCCTCCTAGTTTCTGCATTTCCATTCTGAAGATCAGATATGATAGAATGGTGAACATCCTCTTTTTGCAGCACGCAAACAGATAGAGGCTTGTTAAATTGGTATGCTTTATATTTTTCCAAAATAAAAAGAAAGAAAGAAAAATAAATCAAGCAATAAAGGCATGATGGAAGTGCAACATTTCAGTTTTTTTAAATATTTTGTGCTGGCCATTAGAATAGAACCACACAATGCAAAAAAGCAAATAGAAACACATGCACAAATATACGAATAGTAACTAACATATACTAATAAAGATTTATTTTGCTAAATTATTATAACTCATTTAGTCCATGATGTCACATTTACAATAGCAAAAAGCCAAGGCAAAAAAATATCTGTCAATTGTTTCTTCTACCAACAATTCATGTCTTATGAACAGTTCCAAGATGTATTAAAAATGGAATGGAGTAAGGAAATAATTACATGGAATGAAATAGAAAAACATTGCCTTACCTGCTCAGAAAGAAAGTGTGCTGAAACAGAATTCAAAGAATAAGAACTTAATTTGTAGTCTCTTTGCATAACCTTCAAATAAAACAAAGCAAAAAAAACTTACTCAGCAATAAAGTTGGATTATCCAAACAGAGGGTAGTTAATGAAAAGCAAAATCAACATTACCTGGAGCAGATCAAACTAAACTCTCCCTTCTACAACAACTTCTTTACTTTCTCTGGTTCCATACTGTCTACAAAACCATCAAGTATCACCGAAAAAGTGGTTGAAACAATTGACAGTGCAAAAACACAAATGGTAAACGAGATAGTTTTAAAATTCATAGAAAATGTTGAGGACCTAAAATGTTGTAATTACTTTTGAAACCAAAAATCCTCATTTTTTATAAGTTGATGCACTCGTAAGAAACCCACCATCTACTACAATTCCAGAAATTTAACTAACACAAATAACATGAGAGTGAACCCATATAATAACTTGTTATTTCTTATCTTTACCTAGATGAAAAAGTTGTATCCTTTACTCGGATCCTACTGTTCCTGATACGGCCCATAATAGGAAATTCTGCTATTTTCAAGGCTTGAGCTCTCTGAAAACAAGAAAAGCATAAACTAAACATGTAATAAAATAGCAGCCACGACAAAATTAATCGAAGCTTCTAATTATTAACAGGTAATACTTTCTAATCTCAAAGATAACCAATACCTCAATAAGATATGGCAGGTCAAATTTGCAGATGTTATATCCAATTATAATATCAAGGTCAACTCTAACCGAAGCAATCAAGCTCTAACTGACAGTTAGACAAGCTTCTTGCTATCTTCTTATATTTCCCATCAGGAATTTCAATCCAATTACCACCAGCTATACTGCAATCAATCATGAAGCGAAGGGCAAAAAGTACATTGCTTTCATAAGTCATGAAGCTCTTCATGCCAAGACCATTAAGCTGAATACCTCTATCATGAATACCTACCAAGAATTATAATTTTGGTAAGAGAATAATTAACTCGTGACCATTTGCTTTTGAGAAGGACAATTGTCAAAATGTAAATACCAAAACATTAATGTAAGGATTTGAGAAACCTAACAATTTAGCAAATTAAAACAATAGCAGCCCAATAATTTAGCAAATTATCAACTTAACAGGTTCAAAAACAGAAAATCACAACAAAAAAAATAAAATAAAAATAACAGAAGAACAACAGAACAACAACACAAGAACAATTAGCAAATTAACAAGTTCACACTAACAGTTAAAATTTACCAGAAGAACACTAATGCAAGTGGAATCATCATGCTAATATGTTTTCTACAAAGATGCTATTTGTGTAGCTAAAATTTCCTAATTACTAAGTTCCAATTATTCTAATTTCACATGCAATCAACTTACTAAGTTTCTAAAAGCTAGAAATGATAAAACCAACCCAAAATATGGTTAAAGCATTTCATCAAACATGTTGAGTGCGGTAAACTTAAAACGAAATAAGAGAATTCAAAGCTTAGTATCAGTGTGATAGAGAAGAGAACATAACTATTGTATACTTTAATTCAGTCTATGAAAAAAATCTAAACCACTGCCAAATCAAATAGTTACTTATTGTAATAGAAATAAGAAGTTACAGAGTTTCAAGCAGAGTATTGGTGTTGTGTGAGTGTATTGTCTGGTGGTGGGTTTAGGGAACTCACGGCGGTGACAAACGAGAGCAGTTCGACGGCTAGGTGGAGCGCACGGGTTGGTCATAGAGTTTGAAGCAGGGCAACGTGGCTTCTAGACGAACGTGAATGCGAACGGTGAACGCCAAGCAAACTTGAACGGCGAAGAACGCGAACAAAGACGATGGCTGAACGAAGACGCGAACGTTAACGGCAACCAACGGCGGCAGAAGCGCGGCTGAGCAGACAAAGACGACGGACGCCAAGCTCGAGGAAGCAGCTGCGATCGGTGACAGCGAACGGGGGTTGAAGACTTGGAGCACGAGGGAATCTAAATAGATAGACGGACGGCAGCAGTATGCCACACCTTGCGGCGGCGTTGGTGTAGGCTTACAGTGTTAGGGTTTTTTGGCTGAGTTTCTGTGAATGAAAGAAACGGAGGGAGAAAGGGAGAAAGAAACGAAGGAGCTTCATAACCAAGAGTGAAAGTAAGCAAATTTGGCAAAAACGACGAAGTTTCTTTTAAACCAGTCAGTTCTCTGTCTGGTTCAACCGTTCCTGTAGCTCTCTACGGCCACGCTTTTGAAGCGTAGCAGAAAAAAACCTTTTGCCCACGCTTTTAAAGTGTGCCAAAAGACTACCAGGATATGGCCACGTTTTGTAAGCGTGGCCGTAATGAAACCCTGTCGCCACGCTTTTAAAACGTCCTTGTTTCTCTCTATAGCCACGCTTTTGAAGCGTGGCAGAAAAAAAAATGTTGCCGTTTCTCTAATCAATTGCCACCTTTACAAAAGCGTGGCCGTTGATCCTTTTCGCCACGCTTTTGAAGCGTGGCAAAAAAAAGTGGCCAAATCTCTAATCTACCACCACCCTTATAAAAGCGTGGCCGTTGACAACTTTTCGCCACGCTTTTGAGGCGTGGCAAGAAAAAAGCGTGGCCACAGGCCTTTTTTCTTGTAGTGTTGTTCCCTTTTAGTGATCGTTACATTGGTCTGACTTCTCTGTCGGGCCTTCTCAAGTTATTTTTAGCAATCCCATTTTTAGTCTGACCTCGTCAGGCTGCTTTGCATGGGTTACTTTTTATAACTTCTTGCATTAAATTTGGCTTCCGTCATTTTACCCTGCCGACCTTTCTTTGGTCAAGTGATGTATTTTTTCGTTTTGAGTGTAAATTAATGTGTCTTGGTAGGAAAATTTTTCAGGAAATCTTAAGTTTTTATTCAAGTAGTAATTCTAAAAAATAAGAATATGTACATATGGGGGCTTACCCTAGTAGTCGGGTGATGCCAGGGCATCTTAGGCAAGTTTCACTAGCCTTTTTCTTTATTTTTAATAGGTTTTATGCACTTTCTTGAGTTATAAGTAAGCAATATGGGTAAAAATTCATGCATACCTAGAATCATCTAACTATGGTTAATTTGATACAATTTCATGAAAATTATGCTATAAATACTTGTATGTTAAGAATGATGAAAATTCTCATGACTTTAGCAAGGCTTTGATGCATATATTGGTTGATGACAAGTGAAGGAAGGCATGGAAAGAAGTTGAAGAAGGAGCCTGGAGAAGATGAAGAAGAAGCAACATTGGTGACCAAGTTGGACCCCCAACGTTGCCTCCAACGTTGGAAGAGAGGCAGATCAAGTCTCTGCACAATTGGCTTATGCTCACGTTGGAGGGAGCGTTGGACATCCAACGTTACCCCCAACGCGGTGATGAAAAGTTCAATTCTGGAGCTAAATGAATTTTGAGCGACGCGTACGCATCTATGACGCGTACGGGTGAAAAAGCAGAATTTCTTTATCCGTGCGCAAGCGTGAGTCACGCGCACGCGTGGAATGCCAAAATTGACCATCCATGCGTACGCGTGGATCATGCGTACGCGTCACAAAGCGAATGTTGGAGGTCCAACGTTGCCTCAAACGCTGCCTCCAACGTCCGCGATGCCAAGCCCAAAATTTGGAGTTGAGAATTTTGAATCGACGCGTACACCCCGATGGGAAAAAGGGCAATGCACGCGTAAGCGTGGTGTACACATATGCGTGAATAATGAAAGTCTCAGAATTCACGCTTAAGCGTGATGCACGCGTACGGGTGGGTAAGCAGAACGTTGGCTCTCCAACGTTGAGTCAAACGCCAATGACAGCAAAGTATCTGGTTTTTCTGGTTTTCTTCTTAAATGGCGTTTGACTCAACGTTGTCCATCAAACGTTGACTCCAACATGAAGCATCAGAATTCACAATTTAAACATATCTCTTCTCAATAGCAAGGGAAACCAATTGGAGCAACTTCAACCCAATTCCATCAAGACCAAAACCCCAATTCAAAGATTGAAGATCAATGAAAGAGGGTGTATAAATAGCTTAGAATTTAATTTAGGAAGGATTTTTTTTGACACTTTTACTTCACTTTTCACTTTTCGGTTCAATTTAGTTTTCTGTAATTCTTTAATTTTCAGCAATATCTTTTTCAATTGTAATTTCCATTTTGAGAGCTATGAACAACTAAACCCCTTTCATTGTGTTAGGGAGCTCTGTGTAATTCAATGGATCAATATTAGTTTTCATTCATCTTCTTCTTTCTTTTCTCTTGATTTTGCTAGAAAGCTTTCGGTCTTCATCCAATTGAATAGTTATCTTTGGAAAGAAGCTATTCATAATTGGATCTCCTCGGAACCTTAGAAGAGGAATGAGGAGATCATGCTAGAAATGCTTTCTCACATTGCATTAGATTGGGGTTTGGATGGATATAGTGACATGTAATCCTACCAACACTTTGATCTATGAATTTGTGTGGTATAATCAGTGACCAAACTTCATCTCTTTCCATGAGCACTTAAATAAAGGAATTGCGCAATTGTTCATGCTTAGAGAGATTGGTGAGCCAAGGAATTGGGATCCAATCACTTAAGATTGCCAAGGAGATCAATGAATGCATTGATTGCGGAAAAGATGAAAACGAATTTGATCCGGAGAATTATACATCTCCTGAACCCAATGATTCCTCATCTCTGATCTACCCATTCTATTTACTTTCTGTGCTTTAATTTCATGCTTAATCCCCATTCCCATTTAATTTTCAGCAATTTAAGCTTCTGTTCATCTAATTTCCTGTAATTTAATTTCGGCCATTTAATTTCTTGCAATTTAAATTTCCTGCCAATTTTACTTTCTGCAATTCTCAACCAAATCTGATTTCGCTCAACTAGCACAATTCACCAATTAACATTGATCAATCTACCAATCCCTGTGGGAATCGACCTCACTCTACAGTGAGTTTTTACTTGACGACAATCCGGTGCACTTGCCGGAGGAAATTTATTGAGAGGCGGTTTCTAAGTGAATCATCGGGCAGCTTTTAGGCCTTGGCCTGGCGCCTCATTAAAAAACCCTTTAGGGAAAAAGAGCACGCCTTGTCCTGAGTCCTTTTTTCTAGATGTAGTACCTCCTTAGGTTGCTGGCATGCCATGACCTCGGGAGCTCCCACCCTTGGAGGTCGGCCACCTTATAGTAACCTTTTCCTAGTAATCCTTTGACTCGGTATGGTCCTTTCCAGTTGGCTGCTAGCTTCCCTTCTCCTGACCGACCTGCTCCGATATCGTTTCGGATTAAAATGAGGTTGTCGGTAGTGAAGCTTCACCGGATTACTTTCTGGTTATACCTTGAAGCCATTTGACGCTTTAGTGCTTCCTCTCTAATCCGGACTCTTTCTTGGACTTCTGGAAGTAGGTCAAGCTCTTCCCTCTATGCTCAAGAGTTGGCATTTTCATTGTAGTGGATCACCCTGGGGGATCTTTCTTCTACTTCCACAGGAATCATTGCCTTCATTCCGTAAGCAAGTCAGAAGGGTGATTTTCCGGTGGTGGAGTGTTGTCCGGTATGCCCATAGGACTTGTGGGAGCTCTTCGGCCCAGGCTCCTTTTGTGCTCTGTAGTCTCCGTTTTAACCCGGCCAATATGACTTTGTTGGCGGCTTCTGCCTGTCAGTTGGCTTGTAGGTGTTCTACGGAGGTGAACTGGTGCTTGATCTTTAGATCGGCTACCAAGTTCCTGAAGCCTGTGTCAGTAAATTGAGTGCCATTGTCCGTGGTGATAGAGCATGGGACCCTAAACCTTATGACAATGTTTCTGTATAGGAATTTCCGACTTCTTTGGGCGGTGGGGAGGCCAATGGCTCTGCCTCAATCCACTTTGTGAAGTAATCTATTCCTACAATGAGGAATTTAACTTGCCTTGATCCCCGGGGGAATGGTCCGAGGAAGTCGAGCCCCCATGATAACCGACTATTTTATGGTTTATCTTGTGCTAATTTGAGTGGTTTTTATCAAGTCTTTCCACACTTATTCATATGATTTGCATGACTTTACAATTCCTTCCAAATTCTATTCTATGGTTAAAAATATGCTTCCTAAGCCTTCAAATTGTGTATTTTCGTTCCCCTTTATACCCTTCGATGCCATGATCTGTGTGTTAAGTGTTTTCAGGCTTTATAAGGCAGGAATGGCTTAAAGGATGGAAAGAAAGCTTGCAAAAATGGAAGGAACACAAGAAACCAAGCAGATAACCAGCGAGCATCGACGCGCACGCATGGCTCACGCGGAGCTTTCCATGGCGACGCGTGCGCGTACCTGACGCATACGCATGACACGCGAAGACGATCATCGACGCGTACGCGTGACTGACGCGTACGCATGACATGCGCCACGTGCAGAAAATGCTGGGGGCAATTTTGGGCTGAGTTTGGACCCAGTTTTTAGCCTAGAAATAGAAACTAGAGCTAGGGGATAGCAGAGACTCAAGACACATTCACATTACGCATAGTTTTAGTTTTAGTTTTGAATTTTAGAGAGAGAATTCTACCACCTGCTCTAGGTTTTTTTCACATTCATAGATTCTAGTTTTTATGATTTTATGCTTTTGCTTTGGATATTGAGAAGAGTCACTACCTCCGTTGAAGATGCTATTCTAGTTTGTTTTCTATTCCTTTACTCTTTGGATTACGTATTTACCCTGTTCAGATATGTATGTTATGATTTTGGGATTTATTAATGCAAGAAACTACTTTTATCTTTAATTAATTTTCAGTATTATTTTATTTCATTTATAATGTCTTCTTCTTGTTCCCTTTACATGCCTATGAATGTTACATTCATGTCAATGGAGTAGACTCTTAACTTGACTTGGGGGTCAATTAAGAGGAGACCCTTGAGTTGGAATACTCAACTGTCAATCTCAATTGGACGTTGTTGGCTAATTCTCTATTTGCTAACGCTAATTCTTCCATAAGGAGAGGATTAGGACTTGTGAATGAGAGTTAGCTTAATCACTTGACTTTCCTTTATTTACACTTGAGAAAATCCAACAAGGATAGAACTTCCAATTAATCTTCCCCCGGTCAAGGCTTTTATTTGATTATGTAAATTCTCTTGCTAATTTTTATTGCTTTTAAATACAATTATTTATTTTTTTGTTCTCCAACTCTCAAATTTTCTCGAAAAACTCCTGACTAATAAAATAGCACTCTTTTGTCAACTCGTTGGGAGACGACCTGGGATTCCTACTCCTAGTATTTTGTTCTTAAATTTGTGACAACTCTTTTCTAAATTGATAAGCGGAATTTTCGTCGGTTAATAACTGTACTTACAACGCTGTTCTATTTATAAATTCTTAATCAGCAATTTTCTACCACGTCAAATTTCGGCACCGTTGCCGGGGAGTTGCAATAGTGTGCTAAATTATTGGTTGGTGTAAATATTTTTAATTTTTAATATTTGCATATTTTATTTTATTTTATTACCATGAGCTATATGTTTCTTTCATTGAATGATTCTTTCACTGCCTGATCCGAGCTTAGCTGCATTTGATCCTGAAATTGAAAGAACTGTTTCACGTATTAGGCGAGCTCGGCATCGGTTAGCTTCTGAGGGTGGTGAAGTGGTTACTACCAATTCACCAGTCTTATTTGAGAGCGAATCTAAAGCAGCATTTGAGGAAGAAACAAGCTCCTCTACTACTGATTTTGTTGATTTACATGCAGGTAACATGGTGGAGCCCAGGAGGATTACTCTCCAAGAAGCAGGAGCTCCAGACTTTACACTACAACCGTATCAAGTGCGTCACCCAAATCTGGCTGCAGAATTTGAATAGAAGACTGCGCTAATCAACTTAATACCTAAGTTTCATGGCTTACCTGCTTAGGAGCCTATCAAGCACCTCAGGAATTTTCAGACAGCCTGTTCTACTGTTAGGCGTCATGGTGCAGATGAAACTTCTATTCTGTTAACCGCCTTCCTGTTTTCTCTTTAGGAAAAGGCGAGGGAGTGGTACTACACTCAACCTGAAGCAATTGTTACTAACTGGGATACGCTCAGGAGAGAATTCTTGGAAAAATACTTTCCAGCTGAAGTTACTGATAGACTGAGGAAAAATATTTCCTGCATTATTCAAGGAGAATCAGAAACTCTTTATGAGTTGGGAGCATTTCAGGAACCTTCTGGACGCATGCCCCACCACATGATCGATAAGTTGGTGTTGATCAGCTACTTCACACAAGGCCTGAAGCCTCAAGATAAGACTACATTGGATGGTGTGAGTAATGGTTCTCTGAAAAAGTACAAGACCACGGATGAAGCGTGGCAACTGATCAGCGACCTAGCTGAATCCATTCGGAATGCTAGGCATAGGAACATCCATCCCAAGGCTGTTGTACAGATTTCCTCTAGCAGTGAGACTACTACTCTCACACAGACTCTAAGTGAGATGACCAACCTACTGAAGCAGATACAACTGAATCAACAACAACCTCAGCGTCCCCCATCACAACAAAGTCAGCAGTTGGTTCCTTAGAGAGTGTACGGGATATGTGCCGATTATACTCATTACACTGATGAGTGTCCGCAGCTCCAATAGGAAGACAACACTTTGGCAGCTACTCACAATTTCTATGACCATCCGAATCAATGATACTATCAACAAGGCGGCAATTATAACCAAGGTGGGAACTATAACCAAGGTTGGCAAGACAACCCCAACCAGGGGTGGAGAGATAATTCCAACCAAAGCTAGAGGGACAACTATAACAGAGGAGGCAGAGACAACCAGAGAAATCAGAGGTGGAATAATAATAATAATCAGTAGAACCGCAATCAGCAGAACCCTCCCTATCAACAACAGAACCAGAACCAGCCTTACAGAGCGCCTTACCTATGGTAGTCCCAAGTGCCTCCGAACAACCAACAGCAGGCCCCTCAGATCAGTTATCCCCTTTCCTCTTCTAATGACGAGATGTTTCATTTTCTTGCACAAGGGTAACAAGACATGCATACTACATTTAACTCTACCATTAACGGTCTGAATGCCACTTTACAAGCTCTCGTCTCCCGGATAGATTCATTAGCTCCTCCCAATAATCAGCCTTCAAGCTCCAGTGGAATTCCTTCTCAACCTTTACCCAACCCTAAAGGTGCAATCAATGCCATCACTTTGAGGTCCGGAACCACACTACAAGAGAGGAATCACGAAGAGCCAAGCTCACAAGAAAATGCCCCAGTTGAGGACATGGTTGAAGTGGAGGATGCAGAAGAGGAAGATGAAGTACAAGACATGGTTGAAGAAGAAGCAGCTAAACCAAGGAAGGGAGAACCAAAGGAAGCTGAAGCTACAAGAGATGCCATTCCTATCCCATTTCCGCACCTTGCAAGTAAGTCCAGAAAGTAGATGGAACTCGATCCCAAAATGGTAGAAATCTTTAAAAAGGTTGAGATAACTGTTCCCCTTTTTGATGTTATTCGGCAAGTACCTAAATATGCAAAGTTTCTGAAAGATTTATGCATGCATAAGGATAAAATTAATGAATTATAAACTATTCCTTTAGATAGTTCTATATCTGCTTTAATGGGGGATATACTTAAAAAATATAGTGATCCAGGTCCATGCATGGTTAACTATACCATTAGGGGTGTAATATTTGCTGACTGCATGTGTGATTTAGGAGCGTGCGTGAGTATTACGCCATTGTCAATATATGATGCTTTGAAGCTCCCTCCCTTAAAAAGGTCGGCAGCTCGTTTTATTTTAGCAGATAAAATCATAATCACAATGGTTGGAATTGCTGAGGACGTGCTGGTGAGCATTAAGGGGCTCACATTTCCCGTTGACTTCTATATCTTGGGGATGCCCCCTAATGACTCAGGAAGACCGTCATCCATCCTGCTTGGAAGGCCATTCCTGAAGGCTTCAAAGTTCAAGCTGGAAGCCTTCTCAGGAACTTATTCTTTTGAGATAGACGGCCGAGCAGTGAGCTTCAATCTGGATGAAGCTATGAAGCACCCTCCGGAAGACCATTCAATCTTCTAGTGCGACATTATTGATGAACTGTAGCGGAAGTTTACCAAGAAGAAGTAGAAGAGCTGTACATGGAGCAAGATACAAGTGTGGGGAATCCCTCTGAACACAATGAGCGGACACTTTGCCACCATCAGTAGCTCCAGATGATCAAGTGCCTAGCCATGAGCAGAAATTGGAGTTAAAGCCTCTTCCATCCCACCTCAAGTATGCTTACCTTGAGGATAATCAGAAGCTCCCAGTCATCATTGCAAGGGAACTCACTTCCCAACAGGAGGAGCAACTTCTTGGTGTGCTAAGAATATACAAGAAAGCAATTGGGTGGAGCTTAGTAGATATAATAGGCATCAGTCCTCAATTTTGTGAGCACAGAATATTTTTAGAAGAGGGAGCAAGGCCTGTCCATCAACCTCAAAGGTGGCAGAACCCCACCATCTTGGAAGTTGTCAAGAAGGAAGTGACCCGATTATTGGAAGTTATATTATCTACCCCATCTCAGACAGTGAATGGGTCAGCCCGGTACAAGTGGTGCCCAATAAGTCTGGAGTCACTAAAGTGAAGAATGAGTAAGGAGAGCTCATAGCAACTAGAGTGCAGATCGCCTAGAGGGTCTGCATTGACTACAGGCACCTCAACCAGGCCACTCGCAAGGATCACTACCCCCTGCCATTCATTGATCAAATGCTTGATCATTTGTCAGGTAAATCATGCTACTACTTTTTAGATGGTTACACAGGATATTTTCAAATTTATATAGCTCCTGAAGATCAAGAGAAAACTACTTTTACATGTCCCTTTGGAACGTATGCATACAAGAGGATGCCTTTTGGCTTATGTTCCAAAGATGCATGATGAGCATTTTCTTAAATCTTCTTGAAGACTGTATGGAAGTTTTCATGGATGATTTTAGTGTGTATGGTGATTCTTTTAACCTTTGCTTGGATAGTTTAGCTAGAGTATTAGGTAGGTGTGTTAGTTCAAACCTTGTTTTAAATTTTGAAAAGTGTCATTTTATGGTCAAACAAGGTATTCTTCTAGGACATGTTGTCTCTAATACTGGTATTTCAGTTGATCCAGCAAAGGTAAATGTCATTTCTAGTTTACCTTACCCCTCCTCTGTGAGGGAAGTCCATTCGTTCCTTGGTCATGCAGGTTTCTACCGGAGATTTATCGAGGACTTCAGTAAGGTAGCACTGCCCTTATCCAGACTGCTATAGAAGGATGTTGAGTTTGAGTTGAGTGAGGCTTGTATGGAAGCGTTTGATAAGCTGAAGATCGCCTTGACTCAAGCTCCGATTGTGAGAGGACCAGACTGGAGCCAGCCATTTGAGATTATGTGCGATGCCTCCAACCATGCAGTAGGAGCGGTGCTGGCCCAGCGCGAAGGTAAGGATCCTTTTGTAATTGCTTATGCTTCTAAGATATTAGACGCTGCTCAGTCTAATTACACTACCACTGAAAAAGAGCTTCTAGCTATTGTTTTTTCTCTGGATAAATTCCGAGCCTACTTACTTGGTACTAAGTTGGTAGTGTACTCAGACCATGCAGCTCTAAAATATCTATTAGCTAAAAAGGAGTCCAAACCAAGGCTAATATGTTGGATATTGTTGCAGCAAGAATTTGATTTAGAAATTAAGGATAGGAGTGGTTCCCAGAATTTAGTAGCGGACCACTTGAGTCGCCTAGAGCACATTAAAAGTGACTCCACTCCTATCAATGATGATTTTCCATTTGATAGCTTGCACGCAATATCTGAAGTAGTTCCTTGGTATGCGCCTATAGTTAATTATCTAGTTAGTCATACATTCCCTCCTAATTTTACTAAGCATCTGAGGGAAAAGCTGAAAAGCGAGTCCAAATATTATATATGGGATAACCCATATTTATGGAGGTATAGTGCTGACTAGATAATTAGAAGGTGTGTGCCTCAATCAGAATTCCAGTCCATTTTAGAGGCCTGCCACTCCTCTGAGAGTGGTGGACATTTTGGTCTTCAAAGGACAGCTAGAAAAATTTTAGACTGTGGATTCTGGTGGCCCACTCTTTTTAAAGATGCTTCTGCCTTCTGTAAATCTTGTTCCGTATGCCAAAGGTTTGGGAATATATCCAAGAGGGATGAGATGCCCCAACAGCTTATGCTGTTTTGTGAAATTTTTTATATTTGGGACATTGACTTCATGGGTCCATGATGCACGGAAACTTGTCTCTCAACAAATTTCCCTCGGCAAGTATACCGAATTGTCGTCAAGCAAAAACTCACAATAGAGTGAGGTCGAATCCGACAGGGATTGATTGGTCAAGCAACTTTAATCAGAGGAATGTTCTAGTTGAGCTAAGCAGAAGTTGATTTGAGAGTTGCAGAAAATTAAATGGCGGGAAAGTAAATAGCATAAATTGTAAATGCTGGAAATAAAGAACTGAATATAAATGACAGAAAATAAATTGCAGAATCTTAAATGGGAAATGGGGAATTTAGCATAAAAGTAAATGGCAGAAAATAAAGAGAATGGGTAAGATCAGAAATGGGGAATTCATTGGTCTCAGGAGATGTTGCATTCTCTGGATCAAGTTCATTTTCATCTCTTCCTCAATCAATGCATTCATTGATCTCCTTGGCAATCTTAAGTGATTGAATTCCATTTCCTTGGTAATTCAATCTCTCAAATCTTGATCAATAGCCAATTTCTTGGTCTAATTGCTCATGAGAAGAGATGAAGTGTGGTCACTGATTATACCACATGTATTCCCAAATCAAAATGTTGGTAGGATTATATGTCACTATATCCATCCAAACTCCAATTTGGTTCAACATGAGAAAGCATTTCTAGCATGATCTCTTCATTCCTCTTCCAAGGTTCCGAAGAGATCCAAGTATGAATAGCTTCTTTTCCAAGACAACTACCCAATTAGATGAAGATTAAAAGATTTCTAGTAAAATCAAGAGAAAAGAAAGAAGAAGAATAATGAAAACTATTATTGATCCATCAAATTACAACAGAGCTCCTTAACCCAATGGAAGGGGTTTAGTTGTTCATAGCTCTGGGAATGGAAAGCAAAGATGGAAAATACATTCTGAAAGTAAAACTAGAAGTTACAGAGAAAGTAAAATTATACAGAGAGTGGTTCTCTCAATCCAAAAAGCTCTTTTCTAGTTCAAAACTACTCCTATATATACTACTCTTCTGATCTTCTAGTTGGCTCTTCAAGTCTTGGATATGGGCCTTTGGATCTTGAGTTGAAGCAGTTTGGAATCTTCAGTGGGCTCAGCTTTACTTGCAGAAAAAGTGTGAAGTAGGCATGGACTGTAGCTAGGACGTTAGTGGCGTCAACGTTAAGTGAAAATGTGGGTTCGAGAATGTTAGTGACAATCACCTTTTTCACTAACGTTCTTAGCCCAAGATGGTTCACGTTAACTTCAACGTTAGTGGCACTAACGTGTCCACTAACGTTGCCTCTTGGTCCATCGCAAGCGTTATTGGCATTTACCTTTGCCAATAATGTTGCTCTTAGCCCCCCTTTTCTCACGTTAGAGTCCACATTAGTATAACTAACGTGGCTCTTAACGTGGGCATGCCTTAGCCTCGAGAGGGTTTGTGACACTTACCTTTGTCATTAACGCTCCAAACACCCCTTCTCACGTTAGTGCCCCACGTTAGTTGTCTTAACGTGGCCACTAACGTGGTGGTGATTACCATCTCCAACGTTAGTGACAAAGGTGAGTGTCACTAACGTTGGCTCATCATTTCTTTCCTCCACGTTAGCTTTCACGTTAATGCAATTAACGTGGCAATTAACGTGGCTCATAGTGGCTTGGTCCAACGTTAGTAACAAAGGTGAGTGTCACTAACGTTGGCGATTCCTTGCTCCTCCCATGTTAGAGTTCACGTTAATGTAGTTAACGTGACTCTTAACGTGGCCATTTGGGCTTAGTCCAACGTTAGTGACAAAGGTGAGTGTCACTAACGTTGGCTTTGTCTTCCTTTCCATGTTAAAGTTCACGTTAACTGAGTTAACGTGACTCTTAACATGGCTAATTGCCAATTTGGAGCGTTATTAGTATTCACTTTTACCACTAATTCTGGAGCTCCCTTTCTCTCCACGTTAACTACCACGTTGATGTAGTTAACATGGCAATTAACGTGGGCTATGATGGTTTCGAAGGCGTTATTGGCAATCACTTTTCTCATTAACGTTGCAAGTTTATTCCCATTCCACGTTAGTGGTCACGTTAATTAGATTAATGTGGCTGCTAATGTGGCTCTTCCTTGCTTCCTTTGTCCTGAAATTAAGAAAATAAAGTGCATCAAAGCTCTAATCCAAGTTATGAGACATGCATTATCCAATTTGTCATTCAATTCATGCGTAATTCTCATAAAATCACATGAAATTCACAATGTTTGCTTGAATCAAGATGTAAGTGATTATCTTCCCAAAACTTGCTTATTAACTAAGAAAATGCATGAAACTACCCTAAAATAGTAAAGAAAAGGTCAGTGAAACTGGCCAAAATGCCCTGGCATCACAACACCAAACTTAAAGCTTGCTTGTCCCTAAGCAAGTACTGAAACATGAGAATGATGAATGAAATGACAAGAGAAATGAGTCATTATTGTGGAAGTCATGTCCTTGGTTTTATGGGGTTTCATGCATAGCAACTTAGGTTCATTCCTTCATTGGCTTTCAGACCTTTACCATGCCCTGGAATACTCACTTGATTGCACCCTATGAGACTTTTATTCATTGATCCCTTTGTCTTTTAAGGGTTTGATTGTGTTCTTTAGACTAGTTGCTCTGTAAGGGGGCGACTCTTTGATATAAGCTTTCAGCCAGCACTCCTGAACCAGTTGGTTCAAGGTGCTAGGTGTTAAGACACCCCTAAGGACTTACTCCTTCAAGTCTCTTTCCCCCATACATTCACACCACAGGCACATGGTTTGTTATTTTTATTGTTGAAACCTTGGTGTCCAGCACCTCTTTGGGTTACTAAGTGCTCTGTAGCAAGGGTTACTCTTGATAGTGGACTTTCAGCTGATAATCTCGGGTTAGTTAACCCAAATTACCAAGTGATAAGGCACCTCTGAGAGCTTATTCATCCAAGTATGTCCTTTGCACAAGAGCACCACAGACACATGCCTTAAGATTCAACCCTTGGTGCCTAGCCTTATTTCTTACTCTTTTTCATTATTTCTCAACTTTCATTTTTCTTTCCCCTTTTCTTATTAGGATCTTGTTATTTAGCTAGCCTCATGGGGTGTGTTTCAAGCATATGATTTAGGACAGATAGTTGCCTTCTTACCTTGTTGGTGAACCAACTTAGCTAAGTAATTACTACACCACAAGCTTAAGAACTTACTCTACAATTTGGATATCACTCTGGTCTTTCATAACATCTCTTTTTATTTGACTTAAAGGACAAGCATACAAGTAGGCAAGGTGAGAATGCAGTAGTGACATTAGACTAGCAAGCATAGACCTAAGCAATGAAAACTTAAAGGCAGAATTTAAAATCCTAAACTACCATGGAAACATGTTCTATTTCATACATGATTTTCCTTATTTAAAACTTGAAAAAGATGGGACAAAGAGGGAACTCCACCACCTTTTACTTACGGGGGTGTCCATGCTCTCCCTCTTGTTTGTCCTCCTTGTGTCCACTTGTGTTTCCTTGTATCCATGCCAGGCTGGCTTTTTTCCACTCCTCAAGTGCCTTCCTTACTGATTCATGACTCTTTTCTACCCTCTCTCTTTCTTCTCGCGCTAAGTCATCTTTCACCTCTTCATATCTATTGATTCCCGGATGCAATATAGGTAGTTGTCCAACTAAGTACCCGAGCCTGGCTTGAGTGTTCACATGATGTCCAGTCTCGTTCATGTAAACTCCCTCTGCGAATGCTCTGTATTCGTCAAAAAGTTCTACCTGTTCCAATTGTTTCCGATGCATTTCATGTATGTGTGCACCATGATGTGCTTAGATGTTGATTAGCTTTTGGATGGCTTCTTGTTGTTGATCCTGCCTTTGCTCCAATCAGTGGAAGCATTCACCCCATTATTTCCCTTGTTCTAGCTGCTGCTCCATTAATTGCTTTTGCCACTCCCCCTGTTGATTCATCCATCTAGAGAGTGATTCTTCTTGACGGTCCATCAACTGTAGTTGAAGCTCTTTCTGTGCCCCTTGATTTTCCAAGTATTGTCTAGATAAGCCATTGATGGCTTTCTGTAGTTGGTGCATGTCCAGAGGGGCTTGCTCCTCTAGGTTTTGTCCTTCTACCACTTGCGGGGCTGGCCTCTTTCTTGGCTTTCGTTAACGTAGGGGAGATGTAACAGCATGCATCTGTCGAACAGTAATTGGGATGCCTACTTTTATCCACTCAGGGTTCTCATCCTCGAACACCACCCCAGCCCTGTCACACAGACGGAAAATAGTGCTGGGGTAGCCTAACCTTCCTCCAGAGTCACTTTTCTCAGCCATCTTCCTAATACCTTGGGCTATGAGTTCATGAACCTTGATCTCTCCTCCTTTAAGTATACATTGCACCATTGTTGCTCTCTTAAGATTCACCTCTGAGTTATTCCCGGCAGGAAGGATGGATCTCCTTATAATTTCAAACCACCCCTTTGCTTCAGGAGTGAGGTCCCCTCTCTTGATGAACTTAGGTTTCCCTTGAGGATCTCGTACCCAATCAACTCCTTGCACGCAAATATCTTGCACAATCTGGTCATGGTTGGGGCTGCTATCTATTCTGGAGTGATAGCTTTCTTCTGCAAATAGTATGGTTCGTAGCTTTAACGCCCTCATGATGCTTATGGGGCTGAAGTCCACGGTCACCCCTCTCACGAAGCTTATATAGGAGTCATCTGCCTTATCATATCTGACTGCATTTGTGTAAAACTCTCTCACAAGAGTTGCATTCACTTTTATGACTAGATCAGTAAGGAGCTCCCATCTTCTCTTTTCCACCTTCTCTGTGATTTCGGGGCACTCAGTTTTTCTAACTTGAAAGCGTAGCTCATATATGATCTCCTTATCAACCATCCACCCGAATTGTAATGCATGGTGAAAGCTTCTAAATTTCTTCTCATCGAAAGGGCGTTGCTCCATAGGCTCATTTCCTTTTCTTCTTTTAGAGCTTGATGATGCCATAAGTGACTTTTGAGATGTGAAGGTGTTGAGAATTATTGGTTAATGATGGAATTCGGCCAGTTAAGATGAGGTATAGTAAAGGAAGTGAGTGAGAGTGTTTTTGGTGGGGTAAGAGGAGTTGGGTGTCGAAAGTGGGGAGTACAAAGAATGGAAATTAGAATGTGGAGGGAGTATGGAATAAGGACCTCTTATATAGAGAAGTGGTGAGTAAATGAAAGGTGTGGATTGAATGTGTAGGCCTATGATGAATGGATGGGGTTTAGCATGGGATGGGCACAAGGATCATCACTTTTATGATGGGGTTGGTTCAGTTTCCAAGCATGTTCTTCTTCCAATGTTGCATGGCAACATTTTCCAATGCATTCCCCTTTGAGACATGTGTATAGTTCCCTCCTTTTGAAGTGGCCGAAACCTCCTCCTTTAATTGTCCCATCAATTCTCCTACACAATAAAAGAAATGTGATTAATAAATTTGTGGATAGTGGCAGTAAAATTTAAAAAGGAAAGAATAACTACTTTTTAAAATTTTTGTTTCTAAATGGTAAATGCTTATTCATGAATTCAAACCAACTGACTAATTAACTGTCCATGTATGCAACATTGGTGACACCAAACTTAGTTTGTGGCACTGTGGTGTAAAAATATTTATTCAAGGTGCTAAGAGTGACATGATTTTTATGTCCTCTTAGTGTTCCTTGAACACCAAACTTGTTCTTCACTATGTGCAGCATAAAAAGATTCATTCAAGTATGTGTCAAAGTTGATTTGGAATTCATGAGCCTTGCATTATTAACTACTTTAAAAGTATATAAAACATGGGTTGCCTCCCATGAAGCGCTTCTTTAGCATCACTAGCTTGACGTTCTGACTTTGTCAGGGTGGTTGGTAATGCTTCAGATCTTCCCCCCTCGCAGTAAATCTATCTCCATTAGCTTCATCAAGAATCTCCACATGTTTTAGGGAGAGAATTCTGTTGATGGTGAAAACTTTAGGTAGCTGAGATGGGATGGTGGGGAGATGAGATGGCATAACTGGGAAATAAGCTGAGATCACTTTATCCCCTGGAGAGAAATCCTCTGTTGGGATCTTCTTGTTCCTCCACCTCCTTGGTGCCTTCTTCTTTGTTTCTTTTACTGTTGCCCTACTCTTTGTGTCCTCTTTTTCCAAGGAAATTTTGTTGCTGGTCTCATATGACTCTGATGGTTTAGGCTCCTCTTGGTTTTCTTTTAGCCGTGACACCTCCTGACTGTTTTGCTCAGCAACCAAAGGAATTCCCAGGTGTACAGCTTGTGCTTCAATACTTGTTTCTTCCAGCAGTGCTTTGTTGTGCTCTCCCCTTGGTTCCTTGCTTTCCTGATATACTTCTTGTGAGGGTTTGAAGACGTTGAATGCGAGTTGTTCGTCATGTATCCTCAGTATTAGCTCTCCTCGCTCCACATCTTTGAGCGCTCTCGCTGTAGCTAGGAATGGTCTTCCCAATATGATTGGGTGAAGGTGACTCTCTTTCATTTCCAATATGAGAAAGTCTGTGGGAAGTGGAACAACCCCGGTTTTCGAGAATGCGAATCTTTTCTGAAAGTATGGATTTCTCCGGAAGATCAGTAAGGGGAAAACCTTTGATATATCATCAAGTATCTCAATCCTCATTGTCATTATGTCATCTTTAAGTTAGAACCTTTTCCGAGACAAGCTCGATAACGCGGTCACGAAGAACCTGGTTTTTGAACCGTATCGGTTAGAAGTTTTTATTTGGTTTTTTGTAAATAGTCTCAGTTTGACAAACCGGACTCGATTTATGAGAGAAGAGAGATAATAGGATGTTATTATCATTATATTAGTATTAGAAGCTTTTTGAATAATATTATAAGGTTACCTGGTCAGTTTTAGTTAAAAACAGAAAATCGGTTTAACCGGGTTTACGGTTTACTGGTGCAGCTTAGCACCAACACTCTCTGATGAATTTAGCAATGCTACGGCCCACTTATACATGTACTATTCTCATAATAAATATGTTACTAGTGTTATTTATGCTAGTAGCTCAGAAAATAATTTTTAGAAATGTTTTTACGAGTGTTCCGATACACCTAGTTTTAGTAGTTGTACACCAGAGATATTTTAATATTATTTTAATCCACCTCCAAGCCAACCAATCACAACTCACCTTATACCCCCAAGACCTCCAAGGCTGTCTCATTTCATCATTTTGGCCGAAAATAACAAGAGAGAAAAGAGAGAAACTTTCATGAACACTTAATCTTCAAAGCTTGATTTCTTCTGAACTAAAACTCAAATTAAAACTCCGATTTCACGAAAATGATCCTCTCTTCTTCCTCTACATAACCATGTAACTTATCAAGGATGGAAATAAGGTGAGATAGCTGTCTCCCTCCCATTTCAATTCGGTTTTCAAGGAAAACCATGCAAAACATGTGTTTTCTTGATGTTCTTCCTTAGGAATCATGCTTAACTTGACTTGAGGGCCAAGAAACGTGAATTTCCAGTAAGTCTAAGGTGAGATATCTCTTCCTAACATACTGAGTGAGATTTGGTCAGTTGAGAGTTTTTGGATTTAAAGTTGTTCTTGATGTGATTTAGGAGGAAAAAGTGCTTAAGGACCACCTGAAAGTTTAACCGAATTAAGAGCAGCGAAACCAGGTAGGGATTGACGAATTTAATCTTGATTGATTGTGTTTGAGTTGTGTGATTATGATATGGTTTGGATGTGCTTGAAATTGATGATTTATATGAGTGATTCTTGTTGAAATTTTGGTGAAATTTTGATGAAATTTGTTGAAATTCAAGCTTTAAAGTTCATGTTCTTGGGCAGATAGAAAAACGAAACCCTAAGCTTAAATTGAGGTTCAATTTGTGTTGAAATCATGTAGAAAAGATGGGGTTTTAATGGCTGCTAATTTATTATGAATTATGGTAAAAATCGGTTGCTGAAAAGACTGATAAACGGGTAAAAACAGAGAAAGAATCTGAAGAATTTACGAAGAACATGAAGAACACTTTGAGTGTGATGAAGAACATTGAAGAACACTTTTTAGATCTTAAAAAGGGCAAGGTTGTAATTATTTTGGTGTTGAGGGGTTATTCGGTAATTTCTGAAAGTTAGGGTGGTAAAAGTAGAAATATTAAAAGTTACGGGTGGTAAAAAGTGAATTTTAAAGGTTAAAAGTAAAAGTAAGTTAATTTTCGAAAATTTAATGATAAAATAATAAAAAAATAAAAAAATATTAAATAATAATATTTAATTAAAAATAATATTTTAATAAAAATAATAAAATAATGCGAAAAAGGCAGTTTTCTGTAAAAGCTTTAGAAAGACAACTTTAAACTCAGAATCTCATAATTACCTTCATAAAACACTTAGGGAGTGGTAAAAATATATTAGTGAGGCAAAGATAAATAAAAGATAAAAAGTTGAAGAAAATATAAAAATCGAAGAAAAAGTCTGTAAAGTTTTAATGACATAAAAACAGACAGAGACTAGTGAACGAACTAGAGCAACATAGTTAGTCCTGGAATTGCGAATAGGGTTAGGTATTATATGAAAAGTTAAACTGTTTCAGTATAGACTTAATGAACCTATACTTGGGACAGACTAACTATTCATACCGAAATTTACATAAGCTTTAAATACATACGTTAAACAGAGAAATCAGAGCAGAGTAAAGAAACACAGAGAACAGAGTAACTAGAGCAGAATAAAGGGATACAGAGAAAAAGAGTAATCAGAGCAAAGTAAAAAGACAAAGAGAAAAGAGTAATGTGATAAAGAGAAATGGTTTGAATTAAGATGTTGTAAAAGTGAAAGATATAAAGTTTGTACAGTATGATTGAACAGAGAAAGAAAGAGGTACTGCATAAAAATGTGAAAATGATGATGAATAATGAGAATGATGATGAATGATGATAATGAGAATGATTATGTGATGATTTTTTGCTTGAGGCAACCCAAGAGATATTTATTTGTTGCTTGAGGCAACCTAAGAGATGTGTTTATTCATTTGTTTCGTTAAGTAAACTCCAGATATACTTGTATGATCATCTGCTGCAGTGAGGCAGTCAGATAGATAATGGTGTGATCACTGAGAACGCTTTCCTACGGTACAGATCCATATTTTATTTCTGTAAGACAGAGGGGTTATTTCCTGCTACAGAAGTACCGTGACCACCTGTTCCATTTCTGTAGTGGCAGAGGGGTTATTTCCTATATACAGAAGGTGTGTTGGCGTACATCCCTGCAGTGGCAGATGTGTTATTTCCTACGTGCAGTGGACCCTGTGGTAGTAGAGGGGTTATTTCCTGTACACAGGGGTATAGCCAATAGGAAAGCCTTATCCAGACAAAGGTTGCTGGATAACATCGGGAGCGGGTTAGTAACCGACAGATGAGCTCATTACCTGCACTAGGGCTAGACATGCATCATACTTGGTTGCACATTTCCTTTGTTATATTTGTGGTATGAATGTATGCTTTCCTTGTTTGTATTCCATTCTCTGCGCTTGTGATATTTTCTTGTATTCTTCTGTTTGTGTTCTGCTATCTGTTTTCTCTATCTTCTCTACTTATCTGTGTTTTCTAATTACTGCTTCCTTGTATTCTGCTAATAGTCTGCTAAACAACATAGAATTAATGAACGTAACTAATAACCCCGACCCTACTAAGAACTCCCAAGTTCTTACCCCTTCTCTCTCCCTTCCCCCTTCAGATGGAAGTAAGAGTACCTTACCATAGTTCGCTGATGACCATTCACAAGAAGAGGATTCTGCTCTAGATAGTCTTCTGAGTCTAAGGTGAATATCGTTCTCTGATTATATGTAAATACTGTGAGACCAGCCAACGTCTGCACCCCTTCGTATGTGCACTTTAACCTAAATCCTGTGTACGAGATTCCTATTTTGTGGATACTTCATGAGGTACCAGAGAGACGTCCTGTGGAAAAGTCTGATCGTGCAGAGGAGTAGCAGATGATGTTCTATCTTTTGATGACGTTCCACCTGACTTGAGTTGTGAAGACTTAGAACGTACTTTCCCTCGCTTTAGTAGTTTAGAGGGACTAGGTGAGTATAGAGTCTAGGCTAGCCTAGGTGCCAACTTAGGGACCTCTTGAATAGGTCAGGACCTAGGTGCCAGCTTTATTAACTAGCTATACCTAGGGGTGTTCTAACTAAAGGTCTATACTCTAATAAAGGCTGGATAACTGAATGTTGCTAGCTACTTGTGATGTATTTATGTGTGGTTGCTTATAACTGTTTTATCTGTTATTAGCTGTGTGTTGATTATGAATGATTCCGTCTATTAATCCAATTGTTTTCAAAAAAAAAAGTACCTCGCTAACTAACTACGCTATTAACAACGAATTAGGCTCATATAATAAATAATAGATAATATATAGGATGACAAATTGGTAGCACTCAGTTTCTGGTATGTCCTAGGCGTACTGAAAATTGGGTCGTTACAATATGGTATCAGAGCAGTTCGTTCCCAGTAGAGCCTGGGGAGTGGACTGACTATGCTTCATTGCATACTCTGCTTGTGTGTCTCACGCCGTTAGGGTATCTTTAAGATACATTTGGCATGAATGCCTATGAGTGCTCATTTTGGGAATGTTCATGCCTTACTTGAAATATTAAGACTGATCACCTTAATGTTGATTGTTTGGTGCGGATAGGACCTTAATGACTGCGAATAGACATAGTTTAATCGAGTTCCGAATGACGAATCGATGCGAGGCACAGCTATCCTCATAGCTGTTATGATCTCCATGGTTATGGTTATGTTATATTTGGATGCTGTAAGGAACGAATGCTTATTTTACTTGTGAGGAATCTGGACACACAGCTAGGATGTACCCAAGAAAGTTTCTTCGAAATCTAGTGTGAACCCAGCAACAAGGTCGAGTGTTTGCCAGGACTGCTGATGATGCTATGCAATCAGACGCCCTGATCCAAGGTCAGTGTATTGTCAAAGATCGATTTCTAACTGTACTGTATGACTCGGGTGCATCGCATTCCTTTATTTCTTTAACTGTTGCTCGTGAGTTGGGACTAGATTTCTCTGAGTTGAACTTTGATCTGATTGTCCATACACCTGCAACCCAAAATGCTTTGACTATTTAGTGTGCCTGCAAGTACCATTCACTATTAGGAACAGAACTTTTATACATGATCTAATCTGTTTGCCTCTATGTGGTTTAGAAGTTATTCTAGGGTTAGATTGGTTATCTAAGTATCATGTTTTCCTTGATTGCTATGAAAGAACTGCTGTTATTCCGTCTGATAGTTTAGATATTAAACCATTTCTGTCTCATACTTTATATCGGAATTCTGTAAGAGTTGCATTAGACGGGAGTGATTGTGAGGGGTACGTTCTGTTAGCGGCTAGCTCGAATGATAGTGAGCTAAGCTTAGAACGAGTCCAAGTGGTGAAGAAGTTTCCTGATTTTTTCCCAGACGACATACCTGAGTTTCCTCCTCAGCGAGAGATAGAATTCAGCATTGAACTTGTACCTGGAACTGGACCGATTTCCATAGCACCGTACCGGATGTCACCACTGGAACTTGCAGAGTTAAAGAAGCAGTTGGATGAGCTACTTGGAAAAAAAATTTATTCGTCCCAGCGCATCACCTTGGGGAGCTCCGGTGTTGCTAGTAAAGAAGAAGGATGGTGGAATGTGACTTTGTGTAGATTATCGACAGTTAAATAAAGTCACTATCAAGAACAAGTACCCACTTCCACGAATAGATGATTTGATGGATCAGTTAAAAGGTGCAACTGTGTTTTCGAAGATTGATTTGTGATCGGGCTATCACTAGATTCGAGTGAAAGAGTCAGATATACCGAAGACTGCATTTAGAACTCGATATGGTCACTATGAGTATACGGTTATGTCGTTTGGACTAATAATGCTCCTGCGATTTTCATGGATTACATGAATCGTATTTTCCGTCCGTACCTTGATCAGTTCATAGTAGTCTTCGTAGATGATATTCTCATCTATTCGAAGACAGAAAGAGAGCATGAAAAGCATCTAAGGACTGTATTGCAGATACTAAGGACTCGGAAGTTATATGCTAAACTATCAAAGTGCGAGTTCTGGACAGAGAAGGTGGCATTTTTGGGACATGTTATATCACAGGGAGGAATTGCAGTGGATCCTTCAAAAATTGAAGCAGTAGTGCAATGGGAACCACCTACGACTGTTACAGAAGTTCGGAGTTTTCTCGGACTTGCTGGATATTACCAGAGGTTTATTAAAGGGTTTTCACAGATAGCCTTACTTCTGACTTACCTTACACGAAAGGAAGTTCCGTTCGTTTGGACGGCTGAGTGTGATAGAAGTTTCAAGATGCTTAAGGAGAAGTTAACAACTGCACCTGTATTAGTACTACCCGACCCGCAGAAACCTTTTGAAGTATACTGTGACGCCTCTCATAAAGGACTTGGATGTGTGCTGATCCAAGACAAAAATATGGTGGCTTATGCTTCCCGGCAACTGAGACCTCATGAATGAAATTATCCGACGCATGACTTGGAGTTGGCTGCAGTAGTGTTTGCTCTGAAGATCTGGAGACACTATTTGTATGGTGCTCAACTAGAAGTTTTCTCTGACCACAAAAGTTTAAAGTATATCTTTGACCAGAAGGATCTTAATATGCGACAGCGAAGGTGGATCGAGTTCCTGAAGGACTATGATTTTAAGTTAAGTTATCACCCAGGAAAAGCGAACGTGGCGGCAGACGCTTTGAGCAGGAAGAATTTGAATATCTCTTGGATGATGATAAAGGAAGAAAAGTTACTCGTGGAATTTGAGGACCTTAAGTTGGCTATAACTGAGACGTCAAGTGGAGTCCGTTTGGCCCAATTGCATATAGCACCAGATTTTAAGATTAGGATTCAGCAAGCACAAGCACAGGATTCAGAAATAATGACGATGCTGAGACGGATAAAAGTAGAGGAACCAGAAGCTATAAGACTAGATCGTAGCAGCCTCTAGAGATATAAGAACAGAATTTGTGTGCCTAGCTTTGGAGATTTACGGCAAAGGATTCTTGCAGAAGCTCATCAAAGTATATTTTCTATGCATCCTGGAGTAACAAAGATGTATCAAGGATTTGAAACAAATGTTCTGGTAGCCGGGCTTGAAGAAAGAGGTAGCTGATTATGTCTCAAAATGTTTAACCTGCCAGAAGGTGAAGGTGGAACACCAGAAACTGTCAGGAACCCTGCAACCCTTGGAAATACCATAATGGAAATAGGAGCAGATCACTATGGATTTTGTCACGGGATTGCCAAGGACCTCAACAGGACACGATGCTACTTGGGTGATTTTGGACAGGTTAACAGAATCAACACATTTTCTTCCGATTCGAGTTGACTATACTTTAGAAAGGCTAGCACGGCTATATATTCAAGAAATCGTACAATTGCACGGGATACCTTCGTCAATTGTTTAAGATCGAGATCCGAGGTTTACTTCCAGATTCTGGGGAGCTTTCCAGAAAGCTGATGCGCATAAACTAGTTATGCTATGATTTAGGAAATTGCACGATCGGCAAAATTCCTTCCGGCAAGTGCACCGGTTATCGTCAAGTAAAAACTCACAATAGAGTGAGGTCGAATCCCACAAGGATTGGTTGAGTGAGCAATTCGGATTAGAAGTGTGTTCTGGTTGAGCGGAATCAAGATTTAGATGAGAATTGCGGAATGTAAAATTGGTTGGAAACGTAAATGACAAGAAATTTAAATGGCGGAATCTTAAATTGCATGAAGTAAAGAGCAGAAGCTAAATTACTGAAATTAAAGGGAATGGGGGTGATTGCATGAATTTAATTGCAGAATGTAAAGAGAAAGTGGAAATCAGAAATGGGGAATTCATTGGGTTATAGGAGATATTGAGATCTCCGAATCAAAACACGTTTATCTCTTCCTCAAGCGGAAAACTAGCCAAATGAAAAAGTAAAAGTCCAAAGTCCTTTCTCAACTTAAATTCTATCCTATTTATACACTTTCTATATTGAGCTTCTGTTGTGTTTCTTGGGCTTTGAGGCCTCTCCCTGCT
>NC_029790.2:59493889-59495889 GCF_000816755.2 Arachis ipaensis | reverse complement strand
GATTTCACTTTTTCATTGCATTTATCAAACACTGCTATGGCCTCTTGTTATTCTTATGTCTTTGGCACTTCTCTTCTTTGTTTTTCTTTTCTTTTTCTTAGAGCTTCTTTGCTCCTTGTTTGCTTAGTGTCATGTGTTGCACAAGCCTTTGGCATTTTCTTTTTCTTAGCAGTGCACTACACATATCCACTCCAGGCATTTTAGTTCACATTTCTTCTTGAGACATTGGTGCCCAGCACCTCTTTGTGTGACTAAATGTTTTGTATTTAGGTTGCTCTTGATAATGGACTTTTGGTTGATAATCCCGGGTTAGTTAACCCAAGTTACCGAGTGTTGAAACACTCCTCAGAACCTATTCATCCAAGCATATCCTTAATACATAAACACCACAGGCATTTGTCTCAGAAGTTCAAACCATTGGTGCCTAGCTTATTTGGTTGCCCTTTTTCAGTGGCTTTTTCTTCTTCTTTTTCATGGCCAAAGACTTTTATTCATCAAGATCCATAGACAGTTTTCAATTTCTACACAAAAAATGATAATTCTACACTCTATTTCTAGTGATCTGACTAAACAATCCAGCATGCATACCACCACTTAATTCTACTTGATTTGTCACTAATTGAGCCAAGTTACTTTTGTTCAAAATTTTCTTTTATTTTTGGAAACAGAACAAGCATGGCAAGCACTTGTTTAAGAAAGTGAAGTTATATCCAAACATCTAGGCATTCACTTTATTCAAAGCAATAACAGACACTCATACTAAAAAAAAAACTCCACATTCCACATAACACTTAAATGACTTATGATGAAAGAAAGCTCATAAAGACAATTCACCAATTATCATTTGATTATTAAGGAACGAGACCACCTCTTATTTATTGCTTGGTTCTTCTTAATTCTTGGGATCCTATTTCCATTGATTCTTGTGGCTTTAACTCTTGCAACTCCTGTTTGCCTTCCAAAGACTGTTTTAGAGTTTCAGCTGCTAGATTACTTTCCTCTAAACACAGATGACTACTATCATCCTTAGGCTTTTCAGGTTCTGGTTCAGGCTCAGATGCAGGTTTGAAAACTTTGAAAATGAGCTGTTCATCATGTATTCTCAGAATTAGCTCTCCTTGTTCTACATCTATGAGCGCTCTAGTAGTGGCTAGAAAAGGTCTTCCCAGAATGATAGGGTGTAGGTAGCTTTCCTCCATGTCCAAAATGACAAAGTCTGTGGGGAAGTAATAATCTCCCACTTTCACCAGCACATTCTCAACCACTCCCTCAGCTTGCTTCTGAGTTTTGTGAGCCAGTTGTATGATTACATCAGTGGATCTCACCTCATTCAGTTGTAGCCTCTTCATAAGAGTCAGAGGCATCACATTTATGCTAGTTCCTAGATCACAGAATCCTCTGTCAATTTTTGTTTCCCCTATGATGCAGGGGATATGAAAACTTCCTGGGTCTGTTTTCTTAGAAATTATATCCTTCTTGATGAGGGCACTGCATTCTTTGTTCATTATTACAGTTTGTCCTCCCTTTAAAACTCTTTTCTTGCTCAGCAATTCCTTTAAATTCTTGATATGTGTAGGCATCTGCTGGAGAATCTCAAGAAAGGGAATATTGATATGGAGAGACTTAAATGTCTCTAAAAACCTTGAATAGGTTTTCCCTTTTTCACCTTCTCCTAACCTCTGAGGAAATGGTGCTTTTGGTTGGTATGTTTCCATCGTGCCTTTTTGCAGTTCCTTGGCTTGTTCAATTTCACCTTCCTGCTTAGCTTCTTCCACACCTTCCTTCAAGATTTCTGGCTCCTGCTCTGAGGGCCTGATTCCTTCTTCTTCTGAAACTTCCTTCAATATGGTGATGGCCTTGCATTCTTCCCATCTCACTCCCTTTTGTTCCCCTTTAGGATTCTTTTCCGTGTCACTAGGGAACACTGCAGTGGACTTGGGGGCTTGTTGGGATAGCTCTCCTACTTGAGACTCCATCCTCTTGAGTTTTTCACCATGGTT
>NC_029790.2:59492807-59493794 GCF_000816755.2 Arachis ipaensis | reverse complement strand
TTGAGGAATTAATTCAAATAGTTAGTGAGTCAGTGAGTTAGTTGCTTGAATTTAAAGGCATAAAGAAAGAAAGCATGTAACAGAGTGCAGAAATTAAAATTCAACAAGTAACGTGTACTGAATTAATCAAAACAAAAAAAAATGCTCAATCTAGTTAACTTCCAATTTGAGAATTGTCAATCGAAAACCAATCCCCGGCAACGGCGCCATAAACTTGATGCGCATAAACTAGTTATGCTACGATTTAGGAAATTGCACGATCGGCAAAATTCCTTCCGGCAAGTGCACCGGTTATCATCAAGTAAAAACTCACAATAGAGTGAGGTCGAATCCCACAAGGATTGGTTGAGTGAGCAATTTGGATTAGAAGTGTGTTCTAGTTGAGCGGAATCAAGATTTAGATGAGAATTGCGGAATGTAAAATTGGCTGGAAACGTAAATGACAAGAAATTTAAATGGCGGAATCTTAAATTGCATGAAGTAAAGAGCAGAAGCTAAATTACTGAAATTAAAGGGAATGGGGGTGATTGCATGAATTTAATTGCAGAATGCAGAAAGAAAGTGGAAATCAGAAATGAGGAATTCATTGGGTGTTAGGAGATATTGAGATCTCCGAATCAAAACAACTTTTATCCCTTCCTCAACCAATGCATTCATTGAATTTTGCTTAGCAATCTTATATGATTGGATCCCAACCCCTTGGCTCACCAATTCTCTCTAAAAACAAACAAATTCCCAATCCCTTGGTTTAAATGTTCATAAGAAGAGATGATGCTCGATCACTGATTATACCACACAGTTTCATGAACCACAATTTGGTAGGATTACATGTCACAATATCCATCCAAACCCCAATCCAATTCACTGTGAGAAAGCTTCTCTAGCATGAATCCTCCATTCCTTTCCCAAGGTTCCGAAGGATTCCAATTATGGGTAGTCTCTTTCCCAAGACAACTAACCAATGGAATTAGATCGAGAAGCTTTCTA
>NC_029790.2:59474320-59492272 GCF_000816755.2 Arachis ipaensis | reverse complement strand
TTAAACTGGAGCTTAAACGTGGAAATGTTCCCTTGGTGAAATTCTCATTCTGGCGTTTAACTTCCAGTTTAAGGTTAAACTGGAGGTTAAACGCCAGTTCCAGCATTTCTTATCCTTCATGATTCTGGCGTTTAAGCTCCAGTTTAGGCTTAAACTGGAACTTAAACTCCACATGTGATATTCAAGCTTCCTTTATTGATTTTGTTGCTTCCTTGCTTAGCCTCTTCTTCCCTGAAATCATCCAAACAATTGCATCAAAGTCTTGCAAAATTTCATGAGAAATCTTCGATTCATAGCATTCAAGTAATATAACTAAAAACTCATGGAATTTGCATCAAAATCATACTGTTTGGATGGTTCATTGCTTTGTTATTCATTTAACCATTCTTGGTTACTTTAAGCTCAAGAAAATGCATAAAACAACTAAAACTAACAGAAAAATGCTAGTGAAACTAGCCTAAGATGCCTTGGCATCAAAAGCTTTAGGAACAGAATTGCATATGAGTACAGCATACCATCCTCAGATAGACGGACAATCAGAGCGAATAATCCAGACATTGGAAGACATGTTAAGATCTTGTGTGATGGATAACCAGGTCCGTTGGGAAAGGTATTTGCCATTGGTCAAGTTCGTCTACAACAACAGTTACTAACAAAGTATCGGGATGGCACCATATGAAGTTCTCTACGGAAGGAGATGTCAGACACCATTGTGTTGGAATGATGATGGAGAAGCTAGTTTCTTAGGTCCAGACTTAGTGCAAGGAACTACTGAGAAGATAAAGGGGATTCGCCAGAAGATCCAGACCACACAGAGCCGTCAAAAGAGCTATGCCGATAATAGACGTAGACCCTTAGAGTTTAGTGAGGGAGATCATGTCTTTCTAGAAGTAACTTCGATTAATGGAATAGGTAGAGCCCTTAAGACTAAGAAGCTTAACCCACGATACATAGAACCTTTCCAAATACTTAAAAGAGTCGGCCTAGTAGCTTATCAAATAGCCCTTCCTCCTTATTTATCAAACCTTCATGATGTTTTTTTTATGTCTCGCAACTTAAAAAATATGTTCCCGATGATAGTCACGTTTCACAACCAGAAACAGTACAGTTATAAAATGATTTGACATAT
The DNA here is from genome assembly GCF_000816755.2 of Arachis ipaensis. Taxonomy (NCBI): domain Eukaryota; kingdom Viridiplantae; phylum Streptophyta; class Magnoliopsida; order Fabales; family Fabaceae; genus Arachis; species Arachis ipaensis. Next base: position 59,491,143 of record NC_029790.2, on the reverse strand, counting down.
CAAGCATCACTAGTTCAGATCGTAGAAAGAAGTGATAAGCAGCTAAGAGGCAAGACTGTTCGCTTAGTCAAAGTAGCATGAGAACCAAGAGGAGAAGAAGAGCACACTTGGGAATTGGAAGATAAGATGAGAGCTGATTACTCGCATCTATTCTCAGGTAACTGAAATTTTGAGGGAAAAATTTTCTTTTAGGAGGGTAGAATGTAACAACCCCGGTTTTCAAGAACGCGAATCTTTTCTGAAAGTATGGATTTCTCCGGAAGATCAGTAAGGGGAAAACCTTTGATATATCATCAAGTATCTCAATCCTCATTGTCATTATGTCATCTTTAAGTTAGAACCTTTTCTGAGACAAGCTCGATAACACAGTCACGAAGAACCTGGTTTTTGAACCATATCGGTTAGAAGTTTTTATTTGGTTTTTTGTAAATAGTCTCAGTTTGACAAACCGGACTCGATTTATGAGAGAAGAGAGATAATAGGATGATATTATCATTATATTAGTATTAGAAGCTTCTTGAATAATATTATAAGGTTACCTGGTCAGTTTTAGTTAAAAACAGAAAATCGGTATAACCGGGTTTACGGTTTACTGGTGCAGCTTAGCACCAACACTCTCTGATGAATTTAGCAATGCTAAGGCCTCATTATACATGTACTATTCTCATAATAAATATGTTACTAGTGTCATTTATGCTATTAGCTCAGATAATAATTTTTAGAAATGTTTTTACGAGTGTTCCGATACACCTAGTTTTAGTAGTTGTACACCAGAGATATTTTAATATTATTTTAATCCACCTCCAAGCCAACCAATCACAACTCACCTTACACCCCCAAGACCTCCAAGGTTGTCTCATTTCATCATTTTGGCCGAAAATAACAAGAGAGAAAAGAGAGAAACTTTCATGAATACTTAATCTTCAAAGCTTGATTTCTTCTGAACTAAAACTCAAATCAAAACACCGATTTCACCAAAATGATCCTCTCTTCTTCATCTACATAACCATGTAACTTATCAAGGATTGAAATAAGGTGAGATAGCTGTCTCCCTCGCATTTCAATTCGGTTTTCAAGGAAAACCATGCAAAACATGTGTTTTCTTGATGTTCTTCCTTAGGAATCATGCTTAACTTGACTTGAGGGCCAAGAAACATGAATTTCCAGTAAGTCTAAGGTGAGATATCTCTTCCTAACATACTGAGTGAGATTTGGTCAGTTAAAAGTTTTTGGATTTAAAGTTGTTCTTGATGTGATTTAGGAGGAAAAAGTGCTTAAGGACCACCTAAAAGTTTAACCGAATTAAGAGCAGCAAAACCAGGTAGGGATTGATGAATTTAATCTTGATTGATTGTGTTTGAGTTGTTTGATTATGATATGGTTTGGATGTGCTTGAAATTGATGATTTATATGAGTGATTCTTGTTGAAATTTTGGTGAAATTTTGATGAAATTTGATGAAATTCAAGCTTTAAAGTTCATGTTCTTGGGCAGCTGGAAAAACGAAACCCTAAGCTTAAATTAAGGTTCAATTTGTGTTGAAATCATGTAGAAAAGATGGGGTTTTAATGGCTGCTAATTTATTATGAATTATGGTAAAAATCGGTTGCTGAAAAGACTGATAAACGGGTAAAAACAGAGAAACAATCTGAAGAATTTACGAAGAACACGAAGAACACTTTGAGTGTGATGAAGAACATTGAAGAACACCTTTTAGATATTAAAAAGGGCAAGGTTGTAATTATTTTGGTGTTGAAGGGTTATTCGGTAATTTCTGAAAGTTAGGGTGGTAAAAGTAGAAATATTAAAAGTTACGGGTGGTAAAAAGTGAATTTTAAAGGTTAAAAGTAAAAGTAAGTTAATTTTCGAAAATTTAATGATAAAATAATAAAAAAATAATAAAATATTAAATAATAATATTTAATTAAAAATAATATTTTAATAAAAATAATAAAATAATGCGGAAAAGGCAGTTTTCTGTAAAAGCTTTACAAAGACAACTTTTAGCACAGAATCTCATAATTACCTTCATAAAACACTTAGGGAGTGGTAAAAACATATTAGTGAGGCAAAGATAAATAAAAGATAAAAAGTTGAAGAAAAGATAAAAATCGAAGAAAAAGTCTGTAAAGTTTTAATGACAGAAAAACATACAAAGACTAGTGAACGAACTAGAGCAACATAGTTAGTCCTGGAATTGCGAATAGGGTTAGGTATTATATGAAAAGTTAAACTATTTCAGTATAAACTTAATGAACCTATACTTGGGACAGACTAACTATTCATACCGAAATTTACATAAGCTTTAAATACATACGTTAAACAGAGAAATCAGAGCAGAGTAAAGAAACACAGAGAACAGAGTAACCAGAGCAGAATAAAGGGATACAGATAAAAGAGTAATCAGAGCAAAGTAAAAAGACAAAGAGAAAAGAGTAATGTGATAAAGAGAAATGGTTTGAATTAAGATGTTGTAAAAGTGAAAGATATAAAGTTTGTACAGTATGAGTGAACAGAGAAAGAAAGAGGTACTGCATAAAAATGTGAAAATGATGATGAATAATGAGAATGATGATGAATGATGATAATGAGAATGATTATGTGATGATTTGTTGCTTGAGGCAACCCAAGAGATGTGTTTTTTCATTTGTTGCGTTAAAGCAACTCCAGATATACTTGTATGATCATCTGCAGCAGTGAGGCAGTCAGATAGATAATGGTGTGATAACTGAGAATGCTTTCCTACGGTACAGATCCATTTTTTTTTTCTGTAAGGCAGAGGGGTTATTTCCTGCTACAGAAGTATCGTGACCACCTGTTCCATTTCTGTAGTGGCAGAGGGGTTATTTCCTGTATACAGAAGGTGTGTCGGCGTACATCCCTGCAGTGGTAGATGTGTTATTTCCTGCGTGCAGTGGACCCTGTGGTGGCAGAGGGGTTATTTCCTGTACACAGTGGTATAGCCAATAGGAAAGCCTTATCCAGACAGAGGTTGCTGGATAACGTCGGGAGCGGGTTAGTAACCGACAGATGAGCTCATTACCTGCACTAGGGCTAGACATGCATCATACTTGGTTGTGCATTTCCTTTGTTATGTTTGTGGTATGAATGTATGATTTCCTTGTTTGTATTCCATTCTCTGCGCTTGTGATATTTTCTTGTATTCTTCTGTTTGTGTTCTGCTATCTGTTTTCTCTATCTTCTCTTCTTATCTGTGTTTTCTAATTATTGCTTCCTTGTATTCTGCTAATAGTCTACTAAACAATATAGAATTAATGAACGTAACTAATAACCCCGACCCTACTAAGAACTCCCAAGTTCTTACCCCTTCTCTCTCCCTTCCCCCTTCAGATAGAAGTAAGAGTACCTTACCATAGTTCGCTGATGACCGTTCGCAAGAAGAGGATTCTGCTCTAGATAGTCTTCTGAGTCTAGGGTGAATATCGTTCTCTGATTATATGTAAATACTGTGAGACCAGCCAACGTCTGCACCCCTTCGTATGTGCACTTTAACCTAAATCCTGTGTACGAGATTCCTATTTTGTGGATACTTCATGAGGTACCAGAAAGACGTCTTGTGGAAAAGTCTGATCGTGCAGAGGAGTAGCAGATGATGTTCTATCTTTTGATGACGTTCCACCTGACTTGAGTTGTGAAGACTTAGAACGTACTTTCCCTCGCTTTAGTAGTTTAGAGGGACTAGGTGAGTATAGAGTCTAGGCTAGCCTAGGTGCCAGCTTAGGGACCTCTTGAATAGGTCAGGACCTGGGATGTTGTATGTATGTATATGTATATAGTTATTATCTAGCTATACCTAGGGGTGTTCTAACTAAAGGTCTATACTCTAATAAAGGCTGGATAACTGAATGTTGCTAGCTACTTGTGATGTATTTATGTGTGGTTGCTTATAACTGTTTTATCTGTTATCAGCTGTGAGTTGATTATGAATGAACAACGAATCAGGCTCATATAATAAATAATAGATAATATATAGGATGACAAATTGGTAGCACTCAGTTTCTGGTATGTCCTAGGCGTACTGAAAATTGGGTCGTTACAGGAAGGAAGTAGTTCCCAACCTTTACCAACACGCTTTCAACCACTCCTACTGCTTGTTTTTGAGTTTTGTCAGCCAGCCTGATGACTACGTCCGTGGCATTAGATCATTGATCTGCAGCTTCTTCATAAGGGATAAAGGCATTAAGTTGATGCTTGCTCCCAGGTCACAGAGTCCTTTATCAAACATTGTTTCTCCTATGGCACAGGAGATGTAAAAACTCCCTGGGTCCTTCCTTTTTGTAGGCAACTCTGGTTGAATGAGAGCACTGTACTCCTTATTCATCACTATTATTTGCCCTCTTTTGAGTGAGCTTTTCCTGGTCAGCAGCTCTTTCATATATTTAATGTACGAGGGCATTTGTTGGAGAGCCTTGATGAATGGTATGTTCACATGGAGAGATGCAAACATATCAAGGTACTTTGAGTATATTCTCTTTTTCACACCACCCTTGAGTCTTTGGGGAAAAGGTGCATAGAGTTTCAGTATCTCCTTTTGTGTAATTTTGGTTTCTTGGTGACCCTCTTCTTGCTTCTCTGCTGAAGTGTCTCCAGAGTGTTCGAAGGGTTTGTTCAGCTCTTCCTCAGTCCCCTTATCACTTATAGTGACCATCTTGCAGTCTTCCCATCTTACTTTCTTTGCTTCACCTCTCGGGTTTTTCTCTGTGTCACTTGGAAAGCTGTCAGTAGGTTTGGGAATCTTCTCAGAGAGGTATCCCACTTGAAATTCTAGCCTCTTAATGGTGTCTCCCTGATTTTTGATATTGGCTCGAACCTCCTCTTTGAACACCTTGTTCTCTTGGAGTTCCTTATATATGCCTTCAAGTAGGGTCTCAATCCTTGAGAGTCTATCTTCGGATGATGGTGAGTTGGAGTTGGAGGGGTGAGAATGCCATTTTGGTTTTGATATGGATGTTGAGAGGTGTTGTTAGGTCGGTGCTGATATGATCTCTGTGTGGAATGTTGGTGAGCTGCATTGTTGTTGGGGTTGTGGAATCTCTGATCTTGGCCTTGATCTTGTTGATTTCCCCACCCAAAGTTTGGGTGGTTCCTCCAACCAGGATTGTAAGTTTTGGAGTATGGATCATGGTTTTGCCTAGGTGAGTTTCCAAGGTAGTTGGCTTGTTCTTGATCACCCTCTGCCTCTGTATTCACTCCTTCTTGAGCTGCTGATGAGGTAGTGATTGCTGCTACTTGATTCCATTCCATCTTCTTGGTAAGGTCAGCCAGCTGCTTGGTGATCATCATGTTTTGGGCCAACAGTGCATCCACGTTGTTCAGCTCCATCACTCCTCTAGTGTTGCCTCTTTCAGAAGCATAGAAGTAGTCATTCTCAGCCACAGTCTCAATGACATCTATGGCTTCTTCAATGGTCTTCTTCTTGTTCAGAGATTCCCCAGATGAGTGGTCTACTGCCTTCTTTGATTCATAAGAAAGACCTTCATAGAAAATGTGTAACTGCACCCATTCATTGAACATATCTGGCGTGCACCTTCTTGTCAAGTCCTTAAACCTCTCCCATGCTTCATAGAGAGTTTCACCATCTTGTTGCCTGAAGGTTTGTACTTCAGCTCTCAACCTGTTGATCCTTTGAGGAGGATAGCATCTCGCCAAGAATTTGTTCACCACATCTTCCCAGGTTGTTAAACTCTCCTTCGGGAAGGATTCCAGCCATTTATATGCTTTGTCCTTGAGTGAGAAGGGAAACAGAAGCAGTCTATAGGTGTCAGGATGAACACCATTAGACTTCACAGTGTCGCATATCCTTAGGAAGGTGGTTAGATGTTGATTGGGGTCTTCTTGGACACTTCCTCCGAATAAACAGTTGTTCTGAACAAGGGTGATGAGTTGTGGCTTTAGTTCAAAGTTATTGGCATGTATGGTTGGCTTTTGGATGCTGCTTCCACAGTTTCATGGGTTTGCATTGATGTAAGAGCCTAGAACTCTTCTTTCTTGTCCAACATGATGCACTGGACCTTCTCTGCCATGGTTGTGAGCCCCTTCTTCATGATGGTTCTCCATATTCTCATCCATGTTTGGTTCAAAATACTCCTCCTCTTCCTCAGCACTAACGACTCTCTTTCCTCTTGCTTCCCTCCTTAGTCTAAGGAAGGTTCTCTCAGGTTCAGAATCAAAGTAAGTTGAAGCCCCACTTCTTCTACCTGTCATACAACCAACAAGGCACAAGCAAGAAAGAGATAAATGCAGGAAGTATTCTTGTCAGAAATGCTATTAGTGTGACTGATGCAATATATCAAACAGTTAGTCGGTTAGTGAACTGAATTGTAACAAATAAGAGAACACTACAATAGAAAGTAAATCACTCAAATGAAATTAAATCAAACAAAATAAAAATGCTCAATCTAGGTAATCAACCAATTTAATCATTGTTGATACAAAATCAATCCCCAGCAACAGCGCCATAAACTTGATGCACGGAAACTTGTCTCTCAACAAATTTCCCTCGGCAAGTATACCGAATTGTCGTGAAGTAAAAACTCACAATAGAGTGAGGTCGAATCCCACAGGGATTGATTGGTGAAGCAACTTTAATCGGAGGAATGTTCTAGTTGAGCTAAGCAGAAGTTGATTTGAGAGTTGCAGAAAATTAAATGGCAGGAAAGTAAATAGCAAAAATTGTAAATGCTGGAAATAAAGAACTGAATATAAGTGACAGAAAATAAATTGCAGAATCTTAAATGGGAAATGGGGAATTTAGCATAAAAGTAAATGGCAGAAAATAAAGCGAATGGGTAAGATCAGAAATGGGGAATTCATTGGGCTCAGGAGATGTTGCATTCTCCGGATCAAGTTCATTTTCATCTCTTCCTCAATCAATGCATTCATTGATCTCCTTGGCAATCTTAAGTGATTGAATTCCAATTCCTTGGTAATTCAATCTCTCAAATCTTGATCAATAGCCAATTCCTTTGTCTAATTGCTCATGAGAAGAGATGAAGTGTGGTCACTAATTATACCACATGTATTCCCAAATCAAAATGTTGGTAAGATTATATGTCACTATATCCATCCAAACCCCAATTTGGTCTAACATGAGAAAGCATTTCTAGCATGATCTCTTCATTCCTCTTCCAAGGTTCCGAAGAGATCCAAGTATGAATAGCTTCTTTTCCAAGACAGCTACCTAATTAGATGAAGATTGAAAGCTTTCTAGTAAAATCAAGAGAAAAGAAAGAAGAAGAATAATGAAAACTATTATTGATCCATCAAATTACAACAGAGCTCCCTAACCCAATAGAAGGGGTTTAGTTGTTCATAGCTCTGGGAATGGAAAGCAAAGATGGAAAATACCTTCTGAAAGTAAAACTAGAAGTTTCAGAGAAAGTAAAATTATACAGAGAGTGGTTCTCTCAATGCAAAAAGCTCCTTTTTAGTTCAAAACTACTCCTATATATACTACTCTTCTGATCTTCTAGTTGGCTCTTCAAGTCTTGGATATGGGCCTTTGGATCTTGAGTTGAAGCAGTTTGGAATCTTCAGTGGGCTCAGCTTTACTTGCAAAGAAAGTGTGAAGTTGGCATGGACTTTAGCTAGGACGTTAGTGGCGTTAACGTTAAGTGAAAATGTGGGTTCGAGAACGTTAGTGACAATCACCTTTTTCACTAACGTTCCTAGCCCAAGATGGTTCACATTAACTTCAATGTTAGTGGCACTAATGTGTCCACTAACGTTGCCTCTTGGTCCATCACAAGCGTTATTGGCATTTACCTTTGCCAATAACGTTTCTCTTATCCCCCCTTTTCTCACGTTAGAGTCCACATTAGTATAACTAATGTGGCTCTTAACGTGGGCATGCCTTAGCCTCGGGAGCGTTAGTGACACTTACCTTTATCACTAACGCTCTAAACGCCCCTTCTCACGTTAGTGCCCCACGTTAGTTGTCTTAACGTGGCCACTAACGTGGTGGTGATTGCCAGCTCCAACGTTAGTGACAAAGATGAGTGTCACTAATGTTGGCTCATCATTTCTTTCCTCCACGTTAGCTTTCACGTTAATGCAATTAACGTGGCAACTAACGTGGCTCATGGTGGCTTGGTCCAACGTTAGTGACAAAGGTGGGTGTCACTAACGTTGGCGATTCCTTGCTCCTCCCATGTTAGAGTTCACGTTAATGTAGTTAACGTGACTCTTAACGTGGCTAATTGCCAATTTGGAGCGTTAGTGGTATTCACTTTTACCACTAACGCTGGAGCTCCCTTTCTCTCCACGTTAACTACCACGTTGATGTAGTTAACATGGCAATTAACGTGGGCCATGATGGTTTCGAAGGCATTATTGGCAATCACTTTTCTCATTAACGTTGCAAGTTTATTCCCATTCCACGTTAGTGGTCATGTTAGTTAGATTAACGTGGCTGCTAATGTGGCTCTTCCTTGCTTCCTTTGTCCTGAAATCAAGCAAATAAAGTGAATCAAAGCTCTAATCCAAGTTATAAGACATGCATTATCCAATTTGTCATTCAATTCATGCATAATTCTCATAAAATCACATAAAATTCACAATGTTTGCTTGAATCAAGATGTAAGTGATTATCTACCCAAAACTTGCTTATTAACTAAGAAAAAACATGAAACTACCCTAAAATAGTAAAGAAAAGGTCAGTAAAACTGTCCAAAATGCCCTGGCATCAGTCCATTTCCAAACTCTAGTGGTTTCTTATATATATTGTTAGCTGTAGATTATGTTTCTAAATGGGTGGAAGCAATTCCTACCCGTATTGATGATGCTAATCTCATTTTTGTAACAGGAGATTAACCAGTTTTACTAAAGAAACATGGCATAGTGCACAAGGTAGCAACAGCTTACCATCCTCAAACCAATGGGCAGGAAGAGGTGTCTAACAGGGAGATAAAGCGCATTCTGGAGAAGATAGTCAAGCCTCATAGGAAGGACTGGAGCACCAGGCGTGTTGATGCGATTTGAGCTTATCGGACGGCATACAAGAAATCCATAGGAATGAGTCCCTTTCACCTAGTCTATGGAAAGGCTTGTCACCTCCCAGTGGAGGTGGAGCACAAAGCTTTCTGGGCTGTATGGGAATGCAACATGGGATTTGAGAAGGCTGGTACCGAAAGGAAGCTGCAACTAGCAAAACTGGAGACCCTTCGACTCGAAGCATCTGACAACTCCAGACTATACAAAGAGAAGGTGAAGGCTGTGCATGACAAGCATATCAAGAGAAGAGAGTTCAGACCTGGGGAGTTAGTTCACCTTTACAACTCCAGACTGAGGCTCATGCCAGGCAAGCTGAGATCCAGATGGGAATGACCCTATAGAGTAGAGAAGGCAGAGCCATACGGAGTCTTCCACCTGAGTCATCCTTCAAGTTCCAATTTCATCAAGGTTAATGGATATTGCTTAAAGCTGTATCATGGTGAGAAGATGAAGGACAATAAGGAGCTAGAGGTCTTCCTCTTAGAGGACCCACCAACAGAAGCCGACTAAGCTTGTGGACCGTCCAACTTAAGGACATAAAAGCAAAGTGCTAGGTGGGAGACAACCCACCATTGTATGATTGTTTCTTTTTCTTTCCTAGTTTTATTTTATTTAGGTTTTCACAGTACTCTTTGTAATTTTTGCATTCTGCATAAAAAAAAAGTGGTGTGCGACGCGCAAGCGTCGCTGACGCGTACGCGTCATGCGTGACTTCGCACCACAAGAAAGTGAACAGTAAGATGGGCTGGAGCGGTGTTAGAAGCGTGTTTTGCGCATAAGCAAGACCACGTGTACGCGTCCCTAACACGTACGCAACGCTTTCGCTTTCAGCAGTCCAGGCATAAGCATCCCTGACGCGTACGCGTGACCTTGAAAAATCGGCGTAAATGGGTGTATGGCCAGAGAGTTATGATGGTGTGGGGCTGGAACTGTGTTGGGAGCACAAGCCCCACCACGCATACGCGTCTATGACGCGTGTGCATCATTTTATCAGCAGGGCCATCCACGCGTGTGAGTGCCTGACGCGCACGCGTTGCATGCCAATTTTGCCCTATGCCCAGAGCAAACAGAGAGTTGTGCGTATGCATTGATACTCTCGCGCGATTCGCACGATCCAAGGCACGCGTAAGCGTGCCCGACGCTCACACATCACACTTCAATCTGCGCGACCCACGCGTATGCGTGCCATACGCGTACGCGTCGCATGCGATGCACAATTAAACCAGTACGCCACCTGCTTTCTAATCCTCCCCCCCCCGCCCAATCCTAATTATCTTTCTATCATCATTCTTTCTTCTTTGTTCTCCCTTCTCTCTTCTTTATTTCTTCCTACTTTCTACTATTTTCTTTCTCCCTCTTTCCTCTTCTACATCAGGTTCTTTTCTTTTCTTCCTTCATTCTTCTTTCAATTATTGAATTTCATTACTTTTCCTTCTTCTAAATTTCTTCTCTTTCATGCTTAGTCATTTATGGTTTCTTTTTCATTCTTTTCTTTTTCTTGCATTCTTATGTTGGTATTGGACTTTTATTTGAGTATTACCTTACTATACTAAAGCTTCTGGATATTCTGAGTGACTTGACAATTGATATTTTAATTTGGCTCTCATATACATTTGGATTATATTATTATCATTCCTACTTTAACTTGCTCACCAAGTGTTTCTGAAAAAGCCTATGGCATCTTGAATTCTATTTTGTTTTACTCCTCTTTTACTTGAATGCCTTTTTTTTAAAAATACTTCCATTACACATATAATTGGGATTATCATTCACAATTGTCATCATTACAAATGCTCTTTTATTTGGCACATTTATTACTTGATGCTTGAGTTATGCTTCTCATATCTGTTACTTGCATGTTTTTACCCTCTTGCATCTTATTATTCTGAATTGCCTACCTAATCTTAATTGATGTCTTACCTACATATTGTAGCTACCATGTATTTGAGCTATCATCTTTCCTTTGGCATTCATTATCACTTGGAATTTTCTCCCTTCCGGTCTTAGTTATCTATATTTCATACTCTTTCTTTTTCTTCTTCCTTAGGCATGGGTACTAAGAAAGGAAAAGAGAAGGCCACTGACGAAACACCAGCAAGGAGAGGAACCAAGAGAACACTAGCGAAAGCACTTCCATCTACCAGTATAAAGCCACCAACAAAGCAGGTGAAGAGGATCATTAAGGTTGATGAAACAGAGAAAGCTTTTCCCGCCCGAGACTCCACGCGGTTCACTAACCGTTATTGCGAACAGATGTTCCCCATCCTAGCTGAGAGGAACTACAACAATGGGCATCCACTCATTGTCCCAACACACTTTGTTGATTTTGTTGAGCCCCGCAAAGAGAGGAGACAGTGGGGATTTTTGAGGAGACAGTCATGTGAGGCCAACTTATCATGGGTCGTTGAATTCTACTTCAACTTCCACTCGCCTACTTTGTAGACTGTCTTTGTCAATTGACGAATAGGATTTTTGCCAGTAAAGAATGTCATAAAAACAGTCGCGTTGTAGATATAGTCTCCAAACCAACAAAAATCCCTTTCGTACAAACGTTTTGGTTGTCACAAGTAACAAACCCCTTAAAAATTGTTAACCGAGTATTCAAACCTCGGGTCGTCTTCTCAAGGAACTGCAGGAAAGTATGTTCTTATTATTGGCTATAAAGGTTGCAATCGGGGTTTAGAAGATGAGAAGCAAGTGATTTAAATGGCAATTAAAATCAATAAATAACTGTAAAGCAACTTTTGGCAGGGTAAGAGAAATTGGAAGTCCAACTTGGTTATCTCTCTCAACAATAATGAAAGTTGAATCTTAATTCCTCTTAGTTAACCTTTAAAGCAAAGGAAAGTCAAGGGACTAATTAGTTTGACCTTCGAATCCTATTTCTTTCCTAAGAAAAAGTTGGGATTATTGAAGTTCAGTTCAATTAGCAAGATAACGATTATCAATTATGCTGAGTTTGATAATGTTGAGTTACTGATTTCTTAACCAAGACCAAAAGGGAAAAAAGTAAAATTGCTGGAATAAAAAATGTCCTTAGATGGGAAGCAAAAATATCTTAAATCAAAGAGAACAATAATAAACTGAAATACCTCGAATAATCATTAATTCAAATCATAACATGGAAACGGTTCATAAGCCAATTTGGCAACATCTATAGATACGAATAAAAGCATTAAAGTAAAAGTAGCATAGAAACATAGATTAAAGTAAATATTAAACCTGGATCGAGAGTCACTCTTAAAAACTAAGAGAAGTCCTAAATACTAATCCAAAGAGAGAGAGAGGAGAGAACCTCTCTAAAACTAAATCTAAGTCATGGAAAGTGAAAATTGGTGAGCTCTCTCTGAATGGATGCATTCCCCCACTTCATAACCTCTGGTCTATGCCTTCTGGACTTGGATTTGGGCCAAAAAGGGCTTCAGAATTTGCTATGAGCATTTTCTACAATTTCTGGTGCGTGGCCTCTGTCACGCGTCTGCGTGGGTCACGCGGTCGCGTCATTCGGAGCTTTTCCTTGCCACGCGGTCGCATCAGTCATGCGACCGCGTCATATACATTCTGCTTAAGGCGCGCGGTCGCGTTAGTCATGCGACCGCGTCACTGTTTCTTTGCGCATGGCATGCGTCCGCGTCGCCCATGCGATCGCGTGGATGCTAATTTCTTCAGAAGCTCCATTTTGTGCTTTCCTTCCAATTTTGTATGTTTTCTTTCCATCCTTTAAGTCATTCCTACCTTAGAAGATCTGAAAACTACTCAACACACTAATCACGGCATCGAATGGAAATAAAGGTTACTTTTACAATTGAGATGGGAGAAAAAGCATTTTATGGACTTGCAAGACAATTAGATAATTCAAACAGAGATAAATGTTAATGAGCTACTGAACCCTCACTGGATTTGTGTTTACTCTCTAGTCACTCAGTGTTTATTGGGTTAATCACTCTATTCTTCCTTTTTTATTCTTCCTTTCTATAACTCTGTTTTTCATCTAACCAATCAACAATTATAGAATACAGTCATACCAAAAATCATGAGGTCTTTAATTAAGGTTGTAATGGGGCCAAGGTAAAGGTAAGGGTATATGTATAAGGCTAAGTGAGCTAATAAGTGAATCCTTAATTAGACTAAGATCTCACCTAACATACATACTTAGTAAAACAGAATTTCTTTACCTATTTTCCCATACTTTTCCCACTTTTGGATGTTACATGCTCATGTTTCAACTTTTGTTCTTATTCCATGTGCATTGTTTTTATTTTTGCATTTGGGGAATTCTTTTGTATCCCCTTTATTAAATACTGAAAATTTTCTATTTTTTATTTTTTATTTTTTTAATGCACATGGTAATTTAATCACTTTGATTTCTCATGAGCATGCTTCCCAAAAATTTCTTAGTTGAGTTATTTTATTCTTTTCAATTCTTCTACCTTTTGTTTTTATCATCCATGTTCCCAATTGGTTTTCCACATTTAAACTATTCATAATTTTCTATTTTAAGCTAACTAAGGATTCAACTTGGGATTTTATTTTGTTTTTCTGCTTAAGGCTAGTAGTGTGGCTGATAGAATAAAAGTGGATTTAAAGGCTCAAGGGGGCTAACAAGGGTGATGTGAAGGTAGGTTATTTTGGGATAAGTGAGCTAAAATCAAATGATGGCTTCAATCACTCTTTTGGTATGTATCTATATTCTATATTCTATATTCTATATTCTATAATTGGACATATAAATTAAAACAAAGTAAAGAATATCAGAATGTAAAAGAAGGGCGAAACACACAGGAATAGAAATTATGGTTTAAATGTAACCATACAATTAAGCTCAAAACTCACAGGCTATGTGTTCTCTAGCTCAAAAATTATTTATCACTTATGTATGTCATGCAGGTTTAGTTAAAAATTCTCATTATTCTCAATGTAAAACTTATATTGAATGGCTTTAAAGTTTTAGTGTTTCTCCTTGATGAAATGTTGTTAACTTAACTATGTGATGTAATGCTATATATACAATTTAAACTAAGTTGTCTTATGCTAAAAAGGGTAAGCTATACTAGTTAATCCACTAATAAGTTAAAATTGCTAACTAAACTAAATAACTAAGATATGACTAAAATGCAAAATGTAGAAATAGAGTAAAAATACATAAAAGTAGCAATGTATAAGTACTCAGAAAATAACAATAAAAAGAAAAATACAGAAAAATATCCAAAATAAAAGAAGAGAGTATGTAGTGGTTCACCAAAATAAAACGCCAGAGATAGTGACCTCCCCACACTTAAAATGAAGCATCGTCCTTGATGCTCAGTCAAGCCGGGTGTGAAGGGGTGTCATCACTGGTAGGAATGGTAGCTGGTGTCTCTGTGGTGGTGACTGGCTGAGGGTCTGACTGCTGCGGAGGAGGGGCTGTCTGGATGGGGATCTCAGGATCTGCAGCCTGGATCTGCTGGGGTGCTGCCTGCTAGGTGTCTGCCTACTCTGCCTCTCCCTGGGGATGAGTCTCTGCCTCGGGCTCATTCGCCTCCTCCTCAGATGCCTCGGATGGTGTGTCGGGCTCGGAGGGGATGTCGCTGGATCGAATAATCAGCTTCAGGTGTTCATAGCGTCGCTTGTTGCGACGCTCAATCTGGTCAAGTCGTTGAAATAAGCGGTGCACCAGATGATAGACAGGCTCTGTGGCAGGTGGAGGTGCAGTGGTGGTGGCAGGGGTAGGTGGTGCAGTGGAGGAAGAGGGACCGGCAGATGGTGTAGCTGTATCATCAGCAGTGGCAGTCACGAAAGGAGGTCTGTAACCCAAGGCCAGGAAGTTCCTGCTGTGTGGAATGATCTTCCTGCAGTCTGCGACGGGTGGCCTCTCATCAATATCCTCCCATGGCACGTCAGCTCGGCGGCCCAACTGTGTAACCAAGTATAGGAAAGGAAGAGTGCCTCGGATGTGGACCCTGGCCATATAGTGCCAAATAAAGCGTGGCAGGTACAGGTCCTTACCCTCCATCACATACCAAAGGAGGGCGATCATAGCGGCAGGTATCTCAGTCTCGTGAGTACTCGGCATAATGTAGTTGCTGAATATCTGATACCATAGCCGAGCCTCATCGTTTAGGTAAATCCGCTTGATCCCTTTGGGCATGGTGGTGTTCTGACTCATGATCCAAGGAACTGACGGGTCAAGGGCAATCCGGGCCTTGACTGCATCCCAGTCAAAACGCATATAGCGCATGTCCTCCTCAGCTTTCTGATAGCCATCTGTCTGATCAGTCTTAGGCAGAAGCTTCAGAACTTCTTCTATTGCCTCCTCAGTAACCAAAATCAGCTTCCCTCTGAGGTTCACTATATCTAGGGAAGTTCGGAAGTAGTTGCAGTAGAATTCCCTAACCCAGGATGCATTAACCTCAGTCAGAGGTCTCTCCAGAAAGAACCAGCCTCTTTGTTTGATCTGATCAGAGGTGTATTGCTGGAGTTCTTCTGGGATCTTCAAAGTATGCTCCAGGTATAGGTGCCTGGAGTTTGCAAACACCGGATACCTCAGCTCACAGTATCGGTTTGCAAATTTTATTGGATCTGTAGCAGGGAGCAGCTGGTTGGCCTTCTCCTGCTGGGTAAAATTTTTCTCCCGCAAGGAGGCATCATGCATGAGGTCGATGATAGACACCGAGGCTTCGCCTCTTTTCCTTTTGCCAGTAGTGGCCTTGCCTTTTCCCTTTCTATGGGAATCCGACATCCTGAAAAGCAGAAAACCAGGATAGAATAAAAATGGGAAAGCAAATAGGCAAATAATCAAAGAAAACGCAAAGTGGCAAGGGAGCAATAGGATAAGGAATATGAGTTAAGTAAAATGTGCATTTAGGATTGGTATAGGAGTGAAAAGAAGAAATCACAATCCAAAATGTTATTGAATGCAAGTTAAATAGAAAAAATTAACATCATGCCTTTGTTAGAATGTTAAAATAAAGTGAAAGAAAGGTTAGGTTGGTTAGAGTTAAAATTAGTGAGTTAGTGAAAAATGTGTTAAAGTAAGAGGCATAATGAAAATAGTTCAAGTAACAAGTAATCACAGGTAGAAGCTATAGGTAACTCATATTCAAACAAGTAAGACAGTTTGATGATGATTCAAATAGAGATAAAGAAGGCAAAAATAGGAATCAAACATCGAAATTGTAGTTTAGGAACCAGGAAATCAAAGAGGATAAGAATGCGTGCCTTGGCATTCATGCATGGTTTGTTTAAAGCAGTGGAAAACAGAGTTCAAGATCCCAAAATCAAAACATGAATGGAAGTCAAAAAGATTTATAAAAATTTGGGCAGCATTCCGGCTAAAATTGGATTTATCCGGAAAATAAACAGCAAACAAATAGTTCATATGAATTAAAAAAATTAAGTTGCAAGGACATATAATGAATATAAACATGAAAATCAATGTAAAGAGCAGTAATATACAAGAAATACAGCATATGAACAAGATTACAGCAACAACAGATTTACAAATATGACAAAACAGAAAGAAGAACAGTGCAAATAAACAGACCTAAATCCACTAACCACATCCTAGGCTACCTAACACCCTAAAATCCACAACAAAATACATATCTAACTATCCTAACATGATCATAAACGGAAGAAAAAAAATAAGAAAAACTACGAATGGAAAAAAGGATTGCATGTTGCGGAACCTGGAAGGCGAAAGAAGGAGGTTGGGGTACAGAGGTGGCTGGGGGTGGTGGCGGTGACGTCCGGCGCGGCTGTTGGCGGCGGTGGGCACGGCGGTTGCTGCTGTTAGGGGGGTAGGGGCTTTGGGAAGGGTAATGGGGGAGTAGG